>NC_136070.1:557960247-558035247 GCF_964261635.1 Lissotriton helveticus
GTGACATTTCCCCAGTTTCTGACCTCGGTGGCCTGTGTGACATGACATCTCAGTGCTTAATGTGTGACAATGTGAGTGGCAATTAATTGAAAGTACAATAAAGATGATCAGAATGTAGTTTTTATGCTGTAAAGTTATGACGTTGAAACAGTGTTAAAAAATTGCTTAAAACGCATAGCACTTTGTTGAAAAGACAAGAGTGGCCCGATTCGCCCGAAGGGTGTTGTGATCATCACTGTAGTGCCTCTTAAAGAGTCCTGGGCAGCATTGTATGCAATGTCACTCTCTTTTACACCTACCCAGGGAGTCTGTTGGTTTCACACCATGCCTCAGTCTGACTCTGTTCAATGACGCAGTTTCTCCTTCTGTTGCGATTTTAGCTTCTATAGAGTTTCTCGGAGTATGTCCTGGGAAACACTCTCTTCAAGAGATATGTTCACTCAACATTGTGCAGTCTACTCTTGAAACATGTTCCCGCACTATAGTATGCTATCTTTTAAAGTGCACTGGAGAGAAGCCTCTTACTCTGTCTTGGACACCACCACTCCCATCCTTTACTACATTATGGCTGCCTGAATCTGTAGGATTCCCTGTTAGGAAATTAAATTGTGCAAAGCAAGCTCTACGCACACGACGTGACACAATACTTTCTGTGTACATATAACCAAGCCCCATGCATTAGGTGTGGGATGTCTTGTTTCAAATGTATCAGTTTGCATCCACCTTGAAACCCCTCTTGAAACCCCTCTTGTCTATCATTTTTAGATTTTCAATATGGATATGAAAGGTGCTGGGAAGAGAAAATCACACAAGAAAGGAGGAGCTGAGAAAGAACGCGAAAAGAAGAAAAGAATGCAAGAGAAAGAAGCAAGCCAATACCAAAAAGTGACTGATATGTTTACTCCCAAAAAAGATTTCATTTCTTTCGAAGGTGGCAGCACGTCTACCAGCCTCAGGATTGAAGGTGCTGAACAAACTGCTGAAGACCAAAGAATTGAAATAAGCAGTGAAGGCAATGTAACTCAGGCCACTTCCACGCATATAGAAGGTTACATTGAAGTGGAAAGTGATGTAGATTCTGAAGAGAAGTATGAAGAGGACCCTGTAGTTGAGAAATCAGCATGTGCTGATGTGACTTTAACTCATGCAGCTCTTGGAAAGAGGAAAGTGCACCAGAAAGGAGGAGCTGAGAAAGAACGTGAAAAGAAGAAAAAAATGAAAGAGGAAGAAGCAAGCCGCTACAAAAAAATGACTGATATTTTTACTACCAAAAAAGATTTGATTTCTTTAGAAGGTGACAGCACGTCTACCAGCTTCAGAAGTGAAGCTGTTGAACAAACTGCTGAAGGCCAAAGGACTGAAATAAGCAGTGAAGGCACTGTAACTCAAGCCACTTCCACGCATATAGAAGGTTACATTGAAGTGGAAAGTGATGTAGATTCTGAAGAGAAGTATGAAGAGGACCCTGTAGTTGAGAAATCAGTATGTGCTGATGTGACTTTAACTCATGCAGCTCTTGGAAAGAGGAAAGTGCACCAGAAAGGAGGAGCTGAGAAAGAACGTGAAAAGAAGAAAAAAATGCAAGAGGAAGAAGCAAGCCGCTACAAAAAAATGACTGATATTTTTACTACCAAAAAAGATTTGATTTCTTTAGAAGGTGACAGCACGTCTACCAGCTTCAGAAGTGAAGCTGTTGAACAAACTGCTGAAGGCCAAAGGACTGAAATTAGTAGTGATTCCACAGTAAAGGAGGCATCTCCCAAGTGTTTAGAAGGTGACATTGGAATACAAAGTGGGGAAGATTCCAAAGAAAAGTGTCAAGAAGACCCCATCGTTGAGAAATCAGCATATGCTGATGTGACTTTGATTGATCCAGCGGAGGACCAATGGTTTTTGAGACCAACATCTGAAAATTTGAATGCGTTTTTTAAGTTTCATCCCTGTCAACCTGATGGTCTATGTTGGAATGCTAAAAGATTATATCAGCAAAAAAATGGGAAACCAAGGCAGTGGTTGACTTATTCACGCAAAGCCAAAACCTTTTTCTGTGTGGTATGTCTAGCTTTTAGCAAAAAGACAGATAGAAGTGCTTTCATTGATGGCTGTTCTGATGAAAGGCATATGTATCAAAGAATCGATGAGCACGAAGACAGCATCCTTCATCACAGTACTTCGGAATCCTTCATGATGCGAACCAAAAACATAGATATATGTAGTCATCTTTTTAAAAAACACACAACTGCAAAACAAGAGGAAGTCAAGCGAAAACGTGCCATTTTGGAAAGAGTAGTGGAAACAATAAAACTGATTGGCAAAAGAGGCCTGAGCTATCGAGCAACTACAGAAGCTAGCTACACCTTAGAAGATGAAACATTGGATCATGGGAATTTTTTGGAACTTCTTCAGTATCTCAAAAAATTTGATCCATTATTGAAAAGCCATCTTGAGGATGTCATTAAAAAGAGTAAAAAACATCATGAGGTTGCAAAGAGTGGTAAAGGACGTGGCAGTTTGGTTACCCTGATTTCAAAAACAACTGTAAACTCTCTGATAGATATTATTTCCTCATTAATAAAAGAGGGTATTGCTGAAGAAATAAGGGAAGCAGAAATGTTCTCAATACAGCTGGATACAACACAGGACATAAATGTTGTAGACCAGTGCTCTATTATAGTCAGATATGTCACCGATGTTGTCCACGAACGTCTTGTGGCTGTTGTTAATTGCACAACAACAACTGGAAAGGCATTGTGTCAGCTAGTTTGCACTGTACTTGAATCCATGAACATTAGCGTTGCAAATTGTGTTGGTAACTCAACAGATGGATCCTCCAATATGCAAGGACAGTATAATGAGTTCACAGCATGGCTGAGTAAAGAAGCACCTGGTCAGATTCATGTCTGGTGCTACGCGCATGTACTTAACCTTGTTATAACTGATGTCACTAAAACCTCAGTATCTGCAATTTCACTGTTTGGGCGGTTAAATTCTTGTGCCGTATTTCTCAGAGACTCATACCTTCGAATGAATGTGTGGCGAGGCAAAAGTATTGAAGCACGGTTTCGGTCCATCTCTATAATTGGAGAAACAAGATGGCGGGCAAAAGATGTAGCACTCAAAAAAATCTTTGGTCTATACAATGACCCAAGCAAATCTGTGTACATTGAGGTTCTTCAAACTATGGAAGAGATATCCACATCAGATAACTTCAATGATGAGATCAGATACAAAGCCATTTCATTTCTGAAGTCACTAGTTACATTTGATACCATTTTGACTGCACAGATGTATCTATTTATTTTTCATAATACCACTCCTTTATCGCTGTACTTGCAAACACAAGGTTTGGACGAACTGCAGGCATATCGAATGGTGACTAAAACCATTGACTCCCTACAGCAACATGATCGGGATTTCAGCAGCATAATGGATGCTACAAATAAATTCATCAATTGGGCAAAAGAAAAATTGGTACAGTGTGACAGCGAAATTTTGATTCAAGTTGACTTCCCAGAGGTTCGGGTACGCAGGAAGAAGATGATGCCCGGCGAAACTGCGACTGATGAACCCATCAGGTCAGCTACTGATAAATACAGGATAGAAGTTTATAATGCTGCAATGGACAAAGTAGTTACCAGCCTTCAAAGTCGATTCACAACTCATGGCCAGTTGTTTGCAGATTTGGCATGCCTGGACCCCAGAAACTTTAGAGACATCCTCCAGAACTTTCCACAAAATGCTCTTCAACGACTAAGTGGCTTGTTAACTAGATTTGATCCAGAAGCATCTGTTGAAAAACTGCAGCATGAGTTGCTTGATTTTACATCTAAGTGGAGCAGACTAAAACTCAGTCTTGAAGAAGAGTACAGTATCATCCAAGAAGTTGAAGATGAGCAAGACTTAGACACACATTATCTCAACTTTGATGATGAGATAGTACAGTCCGCAAATGTTGGGCAAAAAAAGTATAAGTGTAAGACTTGCAGGGACTGTATTGCTTGCTGCTATAGTTTATTATTGCGTTATAATCTGTACAGTAAAGCCTACACTTCTCTTTTTAATGCCTATAAGTTGGCATTGACTCTTTCCTCCTCTCAGGTGGCTTGTGAAAGATCTTTTTCTAAGCTCAAGTACATCTTGAATAGGCTGCGTAATTCTCTCTCTCAGTCACGTTTGGAAGCCTTTATGCTTATGTCTGTGGAAAAAGATGCTTTAATGCGAATAAACAATGACAAAATCATTGATCTTTTTGCCTCCAAAAGCAAATTGATGCAAGGGATGTTAACACTTTAAAATGTGAGCTCAAGTTACCACATTTCTAAGCTGAGCACTTCTAATACAATATTTTCTTTGATGGTTGCACTCTTGACATGAAAAGCATTTGACTTTTGCATGTTACCGTCAACATCTTGAGGGCCATTTATGAATATCAAACAATGCAGTGCAATAACCAGAGTTGACCTCCTTGCGTTGGCTCTCTTTGAGCCTGCTTTACACCACGCACACACCTTTGTACCATAGTGAAAGCCTGTGAGCATTATGTCTACTGTCTAGCATAGGCTTTGCACTGAAACAAGTAATATCCATCCAATACAAAATCCTATGCTTAGGAACACTTTAAAATGTTTACTGAACTGTATTTATGCTGTACTTTACAGCATACATGCATTCTTGGAAAACCTCAAGAAGGCGTCAGCTTTTGTTTTAAATCCAGGTCTACCTTTGTTAGTAGGTAGGATTTTACATCAAAACCCATGGGTGGTTGCTTGGGGACTTGCTCCGAAATCTCATCTGCGAAACACCCTCTCTTGACACAAATGAATGCAAAGTGCAATTGAATATAACACTTGTTTGCAAAGAAGTATGTTGTTATGTTTTATAGTATATAAAATCATATTAAGGATTTGCTACTACAGGCAGGTCATGTTAGCTGTTTACAATGTCAATATACCTAGTCATAATGTTGTGCACTGTTTCACTTTACATGAGATCCTTTATTTAAGCACTGTTTACAAAACTCTACTCAGGATATAAAAATCATTTAATGTTTGCACATTGTCTTGTACACTTTTTACTCTGAACCTTTGCACACTTGTTTGAAGTTCAGTGTGTTTTTAAATGTCTTTATGCTATTTTATATGAAGAATAAATTGGTTATATTTAAATTCATGTTTCATGCTTGACATTTCATTTTTTAGTATTCACTGTAGCAATGTCTGTGATTTATGATTGGGTATCCTGGTGCTCTATAAGGTAATCATTTACTATGCTTTAAAAGTTAATACAATCTAATATGTAATGAAAAATGTGTTGAACAATGCTTTGTTTGGCCTTTCTGTCTCCCAAATTTTCTTGGGGGGTACAAGTTCAAACTCCTCCTTGTCGTTGCTCACAGCACTTGCTCCCTACACACCATGTGGGGGTTGGTCTCACTTTTACTTTGTTCTCTCTGATTCACTACTTGTGTCTATTTTTGGTGCTCTCTGAAAGAATGCCTATGAATACATATGACTGGGTGGGTAACCTGATGTTCTTTAAGGTCATCATCTACTGTTTATTGTGCTTTGAAAGTTGATACAATTTAAATATGTAATGAAAAATATGCTGTAAAATTCACCATTTTGGTCTGTCGTTTTTCAAAATTTTCTTGGTGGGGAGAACCCCCCGAAACCCACCTATTGGCCGTCGGGCTCGCTCACTGCGCTCGCTCGCTACGCGCTGGACGGGGGCTGGTCTGCTACGCGGACGGGGGCTGGTCTTGCAAAATTTGCCAGGGCTGCTTTCAGTTCCCAGTCCGGCCCTGGAATCATAGGTCGGGAGGGTGGTCCTTTTACCAGATTACAGATGGATTTAATTGAGATGCCCATACACAACTGTTTGAAATATGTTTTGGTGATTGTATGTTTGTTTTCAAGATGGGTAGAAGCGTTTCCCACACGGCATTGTGATTCAATTACAGTGGCAAAGTTGCTTCTTCGAGAAATAATACCAAGGTACGGATTCCCAGTCACTATTGAGAGTGATGGAGGGGGACATTTTGATAACAAACTGATGAAATTGATCTGTGAAGCATTACACATTGAGCAGAAAATACATTGTGCATACAGACCAGAGGCATCTGGAGTAGTTGAGCAGATAACAGAACGATTAAAAACAGAATTGGAAAAATGTGCCTTGATACAGGTGTAAAGTGGACAGATGCTCTTCCACTTGTCCTGATGACTTTAAGAAGTACACCAGATAAAAAGACAGGTCTGAGTCCTCATGAAATCCTTATGGGCAGAGTCATGAGACAAGCTTTTGTACCAGTGGGAAAACTGTTAAGCATTAATGACAGTGCGATTTTGGAATATTGTAAACGGCTGTCTGATGTAGTGACTTCTGTGTCTAATCAGGTGGGAACTGAAGTACAATCAAAAGACAAAGTGCAGACACATGATCTGAGACCTGGAGATTGGGTGAGAACAAAGGTTCACCGAAGAAGGAACTGCTTGGTCCCGAGGTGGCAGAAACCGAGGCAGGTGATTCTTGTAACAACGAATGCAGTGAAGTGTAGAGGATTGAAAAGGTGGATACATCCAAGTCACACTATTCCAATACCTACACCTGAAAACTCTGATGAAGAGAGTGATGCAACAGATGATTCAGATTCTGAAGAAGAAGTAGAAAGAAATCCAGATACTGAAGATCGACAGGGAGGTCGACATCTGGAAAAACCATCTGTGAATGGAGATTTGATTGGGAAAGACTTGAAAATTATTGAAATAGATTCTGAAGATGAAGATAATCTGTTAGACAAAGAATCAGCAGAAGCAGATAAAGAAACAGGTGAAGAAAAAGAACCTGATCAAGATACAAGATAAGAAAAAGAAACAACAGAAGAGTCTGATCAAGTTCAGAAACAAGACCAGGAGAGTATCGAAAGGCAGAAAGCAAGCTCTGAAAGCAGGAACAAGAAGTCCGGATCTGGGAAGTTAAAGGTGATTGAAGAATTGGAGGAAGGCGAATTACCGAGTACCAGTGATGGGAGAAGGAGTGCTGTTCCTAACGGAGTGAGACTGCCGATTAGAAAAGATCCTGGATTAACAATTGAAATTTCTGATAGTGACTCTGGAGAAAGTGATGAAGAGTGTCAGAGGGAAGGAATAAAGAAAAGATCGTGGAAAAAGGAATCTAATGTGTCTGAGCCAAAGAGAAAGATCTTGAGAAAAGGAGAGACCTGGCCAACTGAAAACGGAGGGTTGAGGGTCAGGCTAGTGAAGAGATCGAAGGAGCAGGTGAATGAGATAACGAGTCAGGAGGATCCTGAAAGGAAGGCTGAGAAAGGAAAGAAAATAGAAGTGATTTCTAGAAAGACAAAAAGAGTTTTAAAACCGAACCAGAAATACAAATCTCCTGAGTGGGCTTATTTAATAATCCCACCTGTGATTGAGATAAACAGTAGTAGTCAGGAAGAAGTTGAGGAAAATAGTGACAACGATTGAAGTACTAACCTGTTAGAATTTAGGATTAAGTTTAGGTTTCTGTTCTTGGCATAAGGCTGAAGAAATTGTGTTAGGTGACACAAGGTCGAAGAAATTGTATTTAGTTGGAGAATAACTTGTGACGCAAGGTCGAAGAAAAGTTGTTAGAGGGTTTTAAAAAATATATATATATTTTTAAAAGGGGGGTGTTTAAATATTTAGAAAATTTAGAAATTTTTTGTTTTTTCTTCTTTTTAAAAGCTTCTTAAAAAAAAAAAAAAAAAAAAGATGCCTTATGTAATGACACGTGGTACTTCAAAATGTTCCATTTCAAGAAATGCTGCAAGATGACTCTGGTATGTGTGCTCATATTAATTCTGCTCTGGTTAGTTTTAGCTGTTATCTTTCCTTTCGGGATCGATAAGGAGAGGTACAAGGTCAACATGACAAGCAAAGCTTCAGTTAGTCAAGACAAACATAGTGCAACACACAAAGCTAACAAGGTTATTGATCACAGACCAGATGTTCATCAGGACAGGTCTGTTGGTGATTTTTCTAGCAATACATTTTCAAGACTTTTGGGAGAGTACATTAAGGTCATGGGTGTCAAAGATTGCTATGTCTGCGTGAAATTGCCTGCTTCTGTCTCTGAGGGAGTGACATACAATATGCTTCCTCTTACTTATGGCATAACATGCAGCGTGATAGCTAGCTTATTTTACCAAACTGGTCGTTTGGAGTATTATTATTCCAACTATGATGAGATTTTTGCTAACCTGAAAATAGAGAATGCTTTAAATAAACATAAAAAAGCTAAACAGATGAGGGAATTCTTTTTAGTCACTAATGAACTCACTTACGAGTATGCTTATAGAAATAACCTAACTTGCAAATTGAGAGCTGAAGAAAAGACTTTCCTGAATCTTGTTGAGGAGAGAAGGGCGATTTACAAAAGAAATGAGATGGTCAAACAGACCAAATCCAAGTTTTGGCAAAAAGAGGATGCTAAGCTTAATGGCAAATCTTTTGATAATGTTGCAATTCACATAGATAAACCAATTAGTGGCAAGCTTTGCATTAGGAGAGACAATACCCTTTTTGATAATTATTTTGTAGGAGCTAGCATTTGTGAGGATACTTATCAAATCATGGGGGGTTGGGGATTCAAAGGTGGAGAAGATCCAATTTTTCCGGGATTTATTTTATCTGTGGAGACAAAGCTTATTATAATCTCCCGGACCATTGGTACGGGACATGTTTTGTTGGACTTGTTTTTCCGAAGATTTTTCATGTTGACAGAAATATAGAAGGTTCTTTTGAAATCAGTAGCCATGCAAACAGGTATAGGAGAGAAAGTTTCTCAGAAATTTTGGGAGACATCTTTGAGGCAGTGATACCTTTAGTAGGTATAACCCTGAACGCAGGAAGAATCAGAAAATTGTCCACAATTGTTGACAGATTGTCCACTGACACAGCAGGTGGTTTTCAGTTGCTGGATGTTGAGGTTATTGCGGTCAGATCGATGGTGATGCAAAATCGCCTTGCTTTAGACATACTCCTAGCAAAAGAGGGAGGAGTCTGTGGCATTTTACATGTACAGCACTGCTGTACTTACATCCCAGATGAGAGTAAGAATATTGAAATGTACATTAGAAACATCACAGAGATGCACTCAGAAATAGTCCCCTTAGAAGAGGATGATTTTTCAGAACGTCTTTCAAAAAGATTTCAAGCAATCAAAACCTGGTTTTAAGAAATTGGTGGTTCAGTTCTTGGCAAGATTCTAACACCTTTGTTTGTGATAATTTTTGTGATAGTTTTGACAAAGATCAGTTGCATGTTACACAAGAGAAAGAAGCACATGAGGGAAAAGAGAAGAATTTACAAAATCAAAAAGGAGCAGGAGAGGGAAATAGAGCTTGAGGAGTTGTGCAGAGCTCAATATGACAGTTGCAAGGATTTTGCTGAAACAAGTCTTTAGAAAATACTAACATTGTGAAATTGAACCATTTTCATTTGAGATAAAATTTACCAAATTTTTAGGTGTGGTGTGGTGATTAGTTAATCACCAGATGAGGGAGTTGATGGAGCGAGATTCAGAAATGTTTTTCATTTCAACTCGTGAAGTCACACTTCCATAATATGAAATAATTCTATTAACGTTTTGTGCTGTGTATGTATTAATTCAACCTAGTTTTAAGTTACAATACACGCGAATACATATGGGGTACTAACATGTGTGCTCATAAATGTGCAGTATGTTGCATTTTCCTTGTTTGTGAAAAATAATAAATTAATCGTGTCTATTGTCATGTCAGAAATTAACTGCAGCTGTTTTAGAATAAATGGCATGTGCTTATTTTGCTTCCCTGTCTATGTGGTGTCACTCTATTCTATATAGGTGCCTAAGGAATTCTGCTGGATTAAAAGAAGAATGGTAGATATAAAATGCCGCTTTATTTGTTTGCTTACAGCTAGGTAATTTAGACTAATGGGTTAATCATTAGAAATAGAGGGAGGCAACAGAACGAACTGTATTACTCGCATTAATTATTCTTTTGTGTTTGTTTATATGATAGTTAATGGAAAAAGGTTTTGGGCCTAGTGAATTTCCGTGCTTGCAAAAATCTGCTTGGAGCCAGAGTGAGTCCATGATGGCAACAGTTTTCTCCGGTCTGAAAAGTTTGTCGTGCTGAGATGACATTCTCTTAGCTAAACAAAGCCAAGGCCAGGAACCGGCAAAAGGCTTGTAGCAACCACGTATCCGAGGAAGCCAAAAACTTTATTTGCAAAGAATGTTGCGAACTGGAGGAAACAGCGTTGTTCGAAAACTATAGACAATGGTCTCTAAGAATGATGACGGAACTGTGATTTTAAAATATGGTGACACTTCGCCTGTCACTTTTGAACCAATGGGACTCCATTTTCAGCAGAAAAGAATACACTTTTTAGATTAGCTTAGCGTAGAAAGGTATAAAAACTCTTGCCCCGTGGTAGAGTTTGGCTGCTTCTCTTTGCGGACCTTTGATGAGGGTGTCGTGCGGATGAACATTCTTGGAATACGTAAGAACCCTCAAAACTTTTATTCTTATTTTTTCATTATAGTTAGCATTAGTTAGGGACTTAGGTTTTGAAAATGCCAAACTGATAATTTCCATTTGCAATAATATTTTTGATTCATAATAAAAATTGCCATAACCATTTGCAATGATTCAAATAAAAAATGCTTTAATAAAATTTCTAATACATTTCCAAATGAGTAGCTAATAAAAATCTTACTTTGGAAAACAAGCTGGTCTTGTTATTTTCATGGGTATAGGTTATTATAGCTAGATCTTATCGCCACAGTGGCTTAATTAGCTTGCAGGTTTGTGAAGTATGATGAATACATTTACCATGGTTGTATATAAATGTATATAAATGTGTGAATAGGTTAATTAGGTCACATGATTCAGTTGGTTATAATATGTCATGTTAGATTTATGGGCCTTATGAGTGTTTATTCATTGATGGTGTATATAGTGGAGTTGGGTAGCGTTGCTTATGACATATTTCCTATAGCCCGCTGGATCTATTTCCTGGTAGCAGTATCCCTAACCACACACACATGAAATCCTGGCGGGACTCTAACCCCCCACTGATAACATGAATCGTCAGTAAAATAAGCGACGTTACCTTACCCTTCACTCAAGCTCGAATAAATTCTATTACTTTCTCACAGAGAGTTTTAGAACGGGCGCATTGTCCCTATACTCAAAGCTTCGATTTCATAGACAATCCTCACTATGCATACATCCTACCTGACACATCTATATCCCTAACACGTGCTGCACGACGACAACACTTGTGATACACGACGATACCACAACTCTGAAACAGATCAAATGCACTGTGTGACTTGTGACTTCACCCTGGCCACACTACTCTGTACCGGTACAACTAGGATTTTTCACGCAGGAAAAAACCTTTCGACGACACATAACGAAAAATGAACAAACTCAACATGTGTTAATTATCGATCCTATGCAACTACCATGTAACATGTCGGTTACCATAGCAACCATCCTCTGCTACCAGGAAATAGATCCAGCGGGCTATAGGAAATATGTCATTAACAACGCTACCCAACTCCACTATATACACCATCAATCAATAAACACTCATAAGGCCCATAAATCTAACATGACATATTATAACCAACTGAATCATGTGACCTAATTAACCTATTCACAAATTTATATACATGTATATACAACCATGGTAAATGTATTCATCATACTTCACAAACCTGCAAGCTAATTAAGCCACTGTGGCGATAAGATCTAGCTATAATAACCTATACCCATGAAAATAACAAGACCAGCTTGTTTTCCAAAGTAAGATTTTTATTAGCTACTCATTTGGAAATGTATTAGAAATTTTATTAAAGCATTTTTTATTTGTATCATTGCAAATGGTTATGGCAATTTTTATTATGAATCAAAAATATTATTGCAAATGGAAATTATCAGTTTGGCATTTTCAAAACCTAAGTCCCTAACTAATGCTAACTATAATGAAGAAATAAGAATAAAAGTTTTGAGGGTTCTTACGTATTCCAAGAATGTTCATCCGCACGACACCCTCATCAAAGGTCCGCAAAGAGAAGCAGCCAAACTCTACCACGGTGCAAGAGTTTTTATACCTTTCTACGCTAAGCTAATCTAAAAAGTGTATTCTTTTCTGCTGAAAATGGAGTCCCATTGGTTCAAAAGTGACAGGCGACGTGTCACCATATTTTAAAATCACAGTTCCGTCATCATTCTTAGAGACCATTGTCTATAGTTTTCGAACAACGCTGTTTCCTCCAGTTCGCAACATTCTTTGCAAATAAAGTTTTTGGCTTCCTCGGATACGTGGTTGCTACAAGCCTTTTGCCGGTTCCTGGCCTTGGCTTTGTTTAGCTAAGAGAATGTCATCTCAGCACGACAAACTTTTCAGACCGGAGAAAACTGTTGCCATCATGGACTCACTCTGGCTCCAAGCAGATTTTTGCAAGCACGGAAATTCACTAGGCCCAAAACCTTTTTCCATTAACTATCATATAAACAAACACAAAAGAATAATTAATGCGAGTAATACAGTTCGTTCTGTTGCCTCCCTCTATTTCTAATGATTAACCCATTAGTCTAAATTACCTAGCTGTAAGCAAACAAATAAAGCGGCATTTTATATCTACCATTCTTCTTTTAATCCAGCAGAATTCCTTAGGCACCTATATAGAATAGAGTGACACCACATAGACAGGGAAGCAAAATAAGCACATGCCATTTATTCTAAAACAGCTGCAGTTAATTTCTGACATGACAATAGGCACAATTAATTTATTATTTTTCACAAACAAGGAAAATGCAACATACTGCACATTTATGAGCACACATGTTAGTACCCCATATGTATTCGCGTGTATTGTAACTTAAAACTAGGTTGAATTAATACATACACAGCACAAAACGTTAATAGAATTATTTCATATTATGGAAGCGTGACTTCACGAGTTGAAATAAAAAAGATTTCTGAATCTCGCTCCATCACTTCCCTCGGTCTTGATTTACGGACTTCGCGCTGAAGAAAGCGCTGTTCAAGTTCTTCTGTCCTGTTCGGGGCTCGCGTTGACGTAAACGCTCTTTGTTTGTTAAACGGGGCCACTTTCCTTTGCGCTATTGGAAGCGCTCGTACTCTAGCTCGTACTCTCGTACTCTAGCCCCAGACTATGTGATCCTTTCAATCCGGATTCTATGAGCAGTGGATGTTCTTATCTTGAGGATTATTTTGAAACTGTTTCCCGGTTGCCTCGCGCTGAAGTAAGCGCCTAAGTACAATTTGGTGTTTTCCCATTCACGGAGGATTATTTGATCCGTACTTTGGACCCTGAGTTTGTTATTTTTGTTTTCTCATCTCTGGTTGGAGATTCAGCTCAACATCAGTGCCTTATTCTTTCCTGGGATTCGTTTTACCATCCAAGGTTGGAAAGGAAGGAAACCCCTTTTCTTTTGAGCTGTGTTCTGTTACTCTTGGATGAATGTATGCAGGGTATGTATGTTTATATATCTTTTCCCCGTCCTTTGGAAAGAGTATGAATGTCTAGTGTTTCGTGTAATGCTGTGGTTTGTCGTTGTAGGAAGGCTTTGAAGTCAGAAGCTGAAGGCTCACAGGGTTTATGTAAAGACACAGCATCCCCCGGCCAGTGGACAGGTACTAGCGAGCTCTAGCGAGAATATATGAGAGTAGTAAGAATTATAGGTTGTGTATTAAAACTGTCTTCTTTTGTTTCAGGTCTCCTATTTTCCGAGGGGGCTTCCCTCATACATTTTTTCCCTCGCCTGACTACCTTACTACTCTGTGTTCATACTATCCAGAGTTGGGGGAGTCTGGAGGTGGACCCTTTTTGGCATCACACGTAACCAGAGGAGTGGCCTTGATGCTGACAGTCTGGGCATGGTTTTGTACAATATTCTGTTACATCTAGGCAGTCATGATCAACATCATCCCTCACTTCTTCTCCGTACACATCAGGTAATAAAGTAGCTGGATTTAAGACTGTACACCTAATTACTGTTACATTCTCTGCTCCTAAACTAATTCTCTCATTCAAGACTTGTGCAAGCAGCAGCTACCGCTTTTAAACAACCAGGTAATGCAGAGGCTACTGGTTCCAAAGTAGCAGAAAAATATGCCACTGGACGTCTCATCAAACCATGTCTTTGTGTCAATACTGACAAGGCACAGTTATCTCGTTCACAACAAAACAATGCAAGTTCTTTTGTGTAATCTGGCATTACCAAAGCAGGAGCTTCACATAGACAATTTTTTCATTTTACAAAGGCTCCCATGCTTTCATGATCCCATTCTACAGGATCTTTTGCTCGTCTTCTTGTCATTTGTATCAGTGGTTTAGCCAGTAAGGAAAGCCCTGCAATCCATTGTCTACTGTATCCTACAACACCAAGAAACATTCTAGTTTCCTTCTGGGTCTGTGGTAACTGCATCTGTTTTATTATTTTGATCCTTTCAGGCGTCACCCTCCTTGATCCTCTTTCTAATTGATGTCCTAAATATTTAACTCGGTTTTGGCAAAACTGTACTTTGTCTGGTGAGACCTTGTGCCCTCCATCGGCTAAATGGTTTAACAATGCAATAGAATCTAGAACACAATCTTCTCGTGTTTTTGAGACCACTGATAAATCATCTATGTATTGGACCAAAACGGAACTTCTGGGCATTACTAATGTTTCGAGGCACTTTTTCAGGATCTGATTAAAGATTGAAGGACTTTAGGTGTACCCTTGAGGAACACGATTCCACACATAGATACGATTTTCAAATTTAAATGAAAAGAGGTATTGGCTACCTGGGTGTAACGGGATAGAAAAAAATGCATGACACAAATCGATTACTGTGAACCATCCTGCATTCCATGGTATTTGATACAGAATTTCTGCTGGATTCGGCACTACAGGACAACAAGGAACCACTATTTTGTTTATCTTTCTTAAGTCTTGTACTATCCTATATTTCCCGTTAGGTTTCTTAATACCAATTATGGGTGAATTACAAGGACTGCTCATTATTTCTTTTAAAATACTTGTTGAATCATTTGTTCTATTTCTGCTATGACACATAATTTAATTTCTGGGCTCATTCTATATTGTCTCGTATTTGGGTAAGTAGCACCTTCTTTTACAGTCACTTTCACTGGTCTACATCTGCCATTAGTCCTACTTCTTTCCCAGTGAAATCCCATACCTTTGGATTTACTGTCAATTTTAATTCATCTGGTAGGTCATCTTTTGTCATCATGGAGTACATTTCGTCTACCTCCGTTCCTAGTTTTGCTAGCATTAATTTTTAAATGCTATCTTCATCAGGGGTTTGGATTGTAACACCATCCGGTGTACAATATATGGTACAGTTCATCCTACGTAATAAATCTCTGCCTAACAAATTTACAGGACTGGAATCACAAACTACGAACTTGTGCATTTCTTTAAAATTTCCTATACACACTTCCATGGGCTCGGTAACTGGGGTTCTGACCTGTCTGTTAGAAATTCTAACTACTTGGATAGCCTCACCTGAGAGGGGCGGGTTTGGGATGTCTGCTGTTCTTACAGTAGAACAGGTAGCACCAGTGTCCAATAAGAAGGTAATATCCTTTCCTTCTATTTTCCCGTCAATATATGGACCTGACTGATCTACCAGTAAGGATTCGCCAAGTACGCATTCCTCTTCCCCCCTCCTCAGGCACCGTCCTAATTCGTCCTCCGATTAACTATTATTCTGCAAAAGAAACTGTGAAGTTACTGAATTTGTCCTACCACTTTCTCCTTGAAATCCTGCGTCTACAATGTATTTTGCTCTGTTCACAAAATTTGTCATAAGGGCAGGTGGTAACTGATTCTGTGGATTTACAACCAGTTGCAGTTTACTCAATATCACCACATTCTACGTCTGTGGATTTAAATTTTGATTTGGACCATTATTAGTTTGAATATTTTTACACTCGGTTTTCCAATGCCCCAAATTCTCACACCCATGACAAGGAAACTTCTTCTTTGCTTCTCTACACATTTTCCCTTTCGGTTTTCCCCCATTATTTTCACTCTGTCCTGATCCTTTATTCTGTTCGTTATTTAATTTGAGTTCTTGTTGTTCTGCCAATTTTACTTGTGCCCACATTACTTTTTATTCTAACTTTTTTCGTTTGTTTTCTATTTCATCTCCACAATATTTGGCATATTTTAGGACTTCATCTATAGGTTTCATTTGCCAGCACAGCATATGTGTTTGGATCATTTGACAAATCTCTGGTCTCAATCCGGATACAAATCGGTACACAAAATGTCCCATACTTTTATCACCAATATTTTCAAATCCACTATACTGCTAGAACACCTGCAACAGACGCTCATAGTAAGCATGAACAGTCTCATTTATTTCTTGTGTGGTTCTATCTATTTTTATCCAATCTGTTTCTTTTGGAGGAATTTTCCCTTTCAAGAAAGTAATCACTTGGTTATATTTCTTAATTACTTCTTCTGAAGGTGCACCTGTTTTCTCATCTCTTGGATACTCATCACTAGGCCAATCGACTGTGATTTTACACTCTGTCCATAAATCAGTAGGTACCACTATGTCAAACAGACCATCCAAATCTTTCAACAAAACCTTTGAAACTTTCACAAACCTTTCAGCTTGTCTGTACCATTCAACTGGCTTTTATCTTAATTTTGGGAATTCGTTTGTAAATTATAAAATATCTTGCCTAGTCAATGGAACATGTACATATCCTCCTCCTGGTACTTCTCTCATGGGGCACAATCTTTCTGTCTTTTTAGGTTCTCTTAATACATATTCTGATTCGGTTTTGTTTGCCTGTGCTTCCACCTTCCTAGTTCACCTTGCCTTCCACTTGTCTAATTCTCCCCATTTTTGTAAAATTGTCATCAGTTCTTTAATCTGTAGTTTCCTTCCTGACATGTTCATATTTTCTAAGTCTTTGTCAGTAAATTCTGCTCTTTAAGGTTTCTGCAGTACCTTGGATCTCCCTATTTTGATTGGTTAATTTCTTATGAAATATTTTTACGTTTCTGTTTATGCTTCTACATATGAATAATAATTCTTCACAGTACGTATTTAATCTCCCTATTACCACATTTCCGTCTATCATTTCTTCTAACTCTATTTTTAATTTATAAATGTCCAAAATCTTTGGTTGTGGTACTATTTTATCCACTCCTTGTGCCCATCTTTCTAATTTGTCTGGTGACACTAGGGTAGCATGTCATATTTTTAGTTTTCCTTGTACTTTTGCCTCCAGATTGTTCATTCGACATTAATGCAGGATACAATCCTTCTGTAATCATTGCCTGTCTCCATTGTTTCATCTGATCTTCACGCTTTATATGCAACGTTCTAGGATAGAATCCTCTATGGCCCCTGGTACTCCTAGTTCTGTCTCAATCAAATGCCGCCATTTCCCACTCCTCTAGGGCTTCATACTGGGTTAATCTAGGTCTAGGCTCCAACTCATTCATTCTATTTCTTAAATTCTGAAGGATTCTACCATAAATGTACCATGTTCTGGAAAAGCCAATATTCCATCACCTTTTGTGTATTCGATCCAATTTTCTAACAGTACACAAGTATGATATCCTTTTTCCATCATCATAAATGAAGCAGGAGTTTGAGGCGGTGGGATAAGAATTCCTTCTCTAGTTTTAATAGGTTTATCCTTTTTGAAATAATTTTTGATTTTCTGTATAAATGACATCTTTCTATTCTCTCCGTACATATTATAAGTTGTTCTCCTTATGAATTCTTGTCTAACAAAACCTAAAAAACATTTATCCGGGCGATTCCCTATTAAAGTTGGATCGTGTTTCCTCATACAAATTTTATTTTAAATTAAAATGAATCGTTAGGGGGGGCGCTAGAGGGCGCACTGCGGAATGGTTGGCTCGTGAGCCAGCTCCGCCGGACGGGTGCAAGAAAAGCAGCCTGAACCTTCCGAATGAACCGCTGGACACGCGAAAATGTAAGAAATAGCAGTCGGAATATGCCGCCCTACGACTGCGAGCACTAAAGACCAGGAAACAGCAGAGGCGAGAGAAATATCGAAGGAAAACCTGGCAGGCAAGCGGAGCATTCAAAATGGCGGCGCGCGGCAATTGAACCCGACGGACGCTGAGACGTGTAGGGCAGACGTGCGAGATAAGACAATCTGTCAGCAAAATATCGGCGCCAAGAACGACTCGGGACCCAGCAGGACAGCTCCGGTGTGCTAAGTGCTCAACGAACGCCACATCGGGTTTGCGTTCCAGGAGCCTCAAAATGGCGGCCGCAGTGGAACGCACGGAATAATGCACAACGGGGGAGAAGCTTCGGAGGTCCTCAGTAGTCCATAATAGAAGCGACCACTGCGAACAGGTGTGTGGGGCTAGCGCTGGAGTGTGGTGACAGGTGTACTCGGCACTGCACGAAGGGCTGCTAAATTAAGCGGGACACACACAAACCTCGACACCAAAGCGGTGTGCAGACACGGCAGCGGAGACACACCAAGCGGCAAGAAACGCACAAATAGAACGGCAGGTTAAGGACGCGAAATAATTTCAAACTAATGAGACTGTGGGCGCGACTGTATGCAATGGAACAGGCGGCGCCAACAAACATGCCGAGCGAGACGGGCGCTAGGGTGCTGCACAACTGGCCGAACGCATAGGGGGCAAGTGAAGAGCCTCGGCGCCTGCACCCACACGAGGACACGCGATCTTTGACTATAAGCTTCAACACAGAAAGCAGTCAACGCGAGCACTACGGGGTCACGACAGGGAAACGCAAGACTCCATAAGGCAGACAGCGGCAATCTCAGAAGGCCCACAGGGTGACCTGGCAGACTAATAGTGTACATTTTTCATGGCTCCAGAACACTGAGGGCAACGCGTGCACCCCGACAGCGCGAGCTGAGCGCCGAAAAGTATCCCAGCGACAGCACCTTTGAGACGGCTTTGCGCAATCCCTCATCACAACACTACAACATGGGGAAACCCAAAAAACAGCAAACCAAGCTGCAGTTCGAAGCGAGGAAGCAGCCGAAGAACACCGCGGTGTTATCAGACACTGAGGGAGATAATGAAGCTGGAGAAGGGAATGGAATGGAGACAGTTCTCAGGGCAATACAGCAGAGTCTGCAAGAAATGAATAACAAGCTGGACAATGTAGTGCAACGTGTGGACAATATGGCCGCGAAGCTAGATAAACATGGAGAGCGACTGGTGGAGGCGGAGCAAAGAATATCTAAGGTTGAGGACGAATCTAAATCCACGACGAGACTATGCGGAGACATGGAGAAAACGCTAGAAGTGTTGCGGGCTAAGGTGGAAGATCAGGAAGCCAGGTCCAGACGCAACAAAGTCCGCATAGCAGGCCTGCCGGAGACCACCAACACGGGCAGAATGGAAGACTACATTGAGGCGCTGCTGAAGGACTTATTTGGCGCCGACAAGCTGTCAACAGTCTTCCATGTTGAACGCGCACACCGTTCACTAGCGCCTAAGCCGAAGCCGGGAGCTCCCCCGCGAATTATAATTGCCTGCATGCTCAACTACAGGGACAGAGATACTGTACTCAGGCTTGCTAGAGAAAAAGGTGAAATCACACACCAAGGCAACACCCTAGAATTCTATCCTGACCACACCATGGCGGTCCAGCTGGCTCGCAAGGAATTCGCTCCAGTGAAAAAGAAACTGCGGGAACTAGGCGTTGAATATGCAATGCTGTATCCAGCGAAGCTCAAAGTCACAAATGCGGGCAGGCCCACGATTCTCCCCACAGTACAAGCGGCGCAAGAATACATAAAAAAACTGGGACGACGACGCAAAGCGCAGGGGTGCGAAGAACAGGGCAGAGACAATGACTGAAGGGACAGGAGGCAAAGAGGAGCATCTACATGCAGGTGTTCTCTATGTTAGAGACATCCAAACGCTGTAATCAGCTCAGAAAATGCGAAGTCGATAATAATGAAAAATATGTAGTACAACTGTCGAGTCGCAATATGCGAAGGTACAGATAAGTGTCCTGGAGTGCCTTAAAAACAGGCCCGATCTGCGCACTATGAACACGATGACAGCACACGCAGTGAGTAATAATGTATTTCGAAAAGGTCAAAGGACACTGGTGGGTCAGTGGGAATGTGATACGGTTAAATGTAGACTATCTGCACTATGTGGACGATTCGCAGTAACAGCTGAACATACATGCACCAGCCGTTGACTTCACGGGGGTGTGAGAGATGCCTCTTGAAGCATTACGATGGGTCACAGTGAACGGGTTGAACCCCAAACATGTAAAGCCAAAATATACGCTACTACTGAGGAATAAATAATGACTATGTATGTTCTAAAGGTGCCTGCCACCAGAGATCGGCGGGACATGTGAGGTAATGGGAACTTACCGTTTATACAAGAGCATTAGCACCCGTCCACATCCACTATGTGGATGGTGATGTGTGTACCTGGCGACACCCCCAAGCGGGTGTACCCCAACTACAGTTCTGACTACGGTTTGGTTAATTTAAGGGAATGGCTTTGGCACAGTTTGGGCGCTGAAGTGGGCGGGGGGAGGAGGGGGAATTGGGAAATATTAGAATTGGTTCACTGTATCTGAGAAGCATTGCGACCTCTTTTTCACCACAAGCACAGCAAGAAATTGAATGTGAAAACATTTGCTCGGGCACGCTGGGATTGTTGCGCCAGGAGCGATCTGCCATGACATTGTACAACAGCCTTGAAACACACTGACATAGCACAACCTACCACACTAAAATTTATTACATGGAACATTAGGGGTCTGGGTAATCCAAGGAAGATTCGGCAGATATTTGCCTACTTTGACAGAATGCATGTTGACGTAGCCTTTCTACAGGAAACGCACATAGCTGCCAACGTCACATCCACATTGGGAGCTAGATGGGCAGAGTCAGTGACCAGCTCGCATTACTCCTCCTATTCACGTGGGGTCAGTATTCAAATACGGAAGGGAGTACACTTCGAGATAACGACAGTGCACAGAGATGCTGAAGGTAGAAGTGTCATTGTAATAGGCATGGTGAGGCATCATCACGTTGCATTAGTGAATACATATGGCCCGAACACGGATGACCCAGGGTTCTTCACGAAATTATGGCATATCATATCAGATTTCCAGATCGAGAACATAATATGGGGAGGTGATTTCAACATAGCTTTGAGGGACGGGTTAGACCGTTCACAGAACACACTAGAACCGCATAAACAGGCGAGAGCAGCACTTCACGACGCAATGGCAGATTTACAAATGAATGACATATGGAGGGTCAAACACCCAGGAGAACTAGTTGCGACACACATAACTGCGGCGCACAATAGTTGGTCCAGGCTGGACTATTGGCTAGGCACACGGGAGGTGGTATTGTGGACTGTCTCTATCAAACACTTACCGAGAACACTTTCGGACCACAGCCCTGTGCTGTTAGCAATAGACATACCACATTATGAGCCCCCTCCTTTCACGTGGAGATTTAATGCAGGCGCTTTACTGGACCCTCTATACACTGACACCATACATAAAGCTATAGTGGACTATTTTGAGCTCAACTGCCCAACGACAGATGACCCATACCTCCGGTGGGAGCTTTCAAAGCAACATTGAGGGGGTATGTATCAGCACGACAACGGGCATCCTAAAAGACATACGGCAGCAATTAAAAACACGGGAACATGCCTTACACGCATTGGAACAAAGGTATACACAAACAAGGCACACCACAATATTGGGGGAAATACAATTGCTCCTAAAAGAATATCAGCAGTTTGCAACTGACGAGCTCAAATATATATCGAAGCGGAAAATTGCCAGAGTGTATGGGGAGGGAGGCAGGCCTGGAAGAGCACTAGCTGAGAAAATATGCTCAGGACGAGCGCCACAAAACATCAGTAAAATCAAAACTCGAGAGGGCAAAATAACACGAGACATTAAGGACATAATGGGTGAATTCAGGGCTACTTACGGCCAGCTATATGAGAAACGTCCCTCTATGCTACAGGACGAAATGCTGGCCTATATGGCAGATGTAGAAATAGCGTGGTTATCGAATGCTCATAGAGAGTACCTAGCTCGCCCAGTAACTGTGGAGGAAGTTATAGATACTATTAAACATCTACCAAATGGCAAGGCACCGGGACCTGACGGGTTCTCGATTGAGTTTTAGAAGACATTTGCGGACTTACTGGCTCCGCATCTGGTAGGGCTCTATGGTGCGGCGCATGAGGCGCAAACTCTCCCGACATCAATGAGGGAAGCTATGCTGATTGCATTGTTAAAACCGGGGAAAGATGAGGAACAATGTGACTCTTACCGCCCCCTGTCCCTTATCAATGTGGACACAAAAATAATAGCAAGTCTGTTAGCGGCAAGGCTCAAACCACTTATACCCCTACTGGTGAGGCCTGATCAGTCCGGCTTCATTACGGATAGATCGACGACACACAACACACGCACACTCTTTGCGCTCGCTCATTATTTGGCACCAGAGGTCAAAGCAGTGGCGGTACTATTAGACGCTGCCAAGGCGTTTGACACGATAGACTGGACTTTTCTCCATGCGGTATTGTTACGTATGGGATTTCCTCCAATATTCACACAGTGGATATCAATGCTATACACAAATTTGTCAGCGCGCATCAGGGTGAACAAATATGTCTCAGAGCCGATTGCAATATGTCGCGGCACAAGACAGGGATGCCCTCTCTCCCCGATGTTTTTCGCACTGGTACTAGAACCTTTAGCCTGCAAGATAAGACAGCACCACCACTACTCAGCTATACAACTCCCAACACGCCCCATACACATCTCACTATACGCAGATGACATGGTTCTTTATGTAAAAAATCTGGAGCCGCACCTTAACCCTTTATTGCGCGAATACATAAGGTTTGGTCAATATTCAGGACTGCAAATTAATTGGACAAAATCTCTCATTCTGGCGTTGACAGATAGCACAGTCCCATCCCCCCTAGATTACCCACTGGAATGGCAGGACGAGCCGACCAGATACCTGGGAGTATGGTTCCACAGAGACCCAGAACTGGTCATTAGAAACAACTATGGTAGAGTGATATCGTCCCTAGACGATAAAATTAAACGATGGAATAAATTGACACTATCCCTGGCGGACAGAGCTGCAATCGTGAAGATGGTGCTTTTGCCCAAGTTCCTTTATCTGTTTACCAACATCCCCATCAAACCTCCTGCAGAAGTGTTCCGAAATATTAACAAATTGGTACTGAGTCTAATTTGGGTGGGCAAGCATGCCAGATTGGAACTACAAACGATGACGCTACCGTATGCGAAGGGTGGTTTCAAAGTCCCAGACCTTTATCTTTATTATCTCTGCGCCCAGGCGCAATTTGCGCATTACTGGTACCACGAGATCCCATTCCTGACGCATGTCGCGGTGGAAACAGGCGATGCCGACCCGATTCCGTTAGCTAACATATTGCCACATAAGCGAATTAGACTGCATGAGCGCGACATAAACCCAGTAAACACCACCACCGAAGCGTGGAGACTGATGGGCAAAAAAGCTGGGAGATTACCGCTTTACGCGCCAGCTCTCCCGTTAGCGAATCACCCGGCACTTTCAGTTACCCGAGAACAGGTAGGAATGGACTTGCTGCGACATGCTGGTATTGACAAAATGGGCGACTTATATAAAGAAGGAGTCTTTCAAACTCTGGAAAAGTTGAAGTACATTAGTCATCCGACACTGTTATTTAACTTTAACTACTATAGGCTGCAAAGAGCAGTAAAAGAACACTATACCACTTTTCCGGAAGAGCCCCAACCTCTGGCCCCACTGCAACTTGTATTAACAACACCCACTGCCTCACACCTAGTATCAAAGTTATACACAAGCCTACAAGGGGACATTGGAGGGAACACTGAGGTGATGAGGGGTAAATGGTGCGCAATATTGGATGAAACACTATCGGAAGAAGAGTGGGAAACAACATGCATGCTCACTAACATACTAACGCCGAATGGAAACCTGAGGATTATTCATTATAAATACATACACCAAATGTACTATACGCCTAAGAGGCTCTACAGATACGGGTTTCGGGAAGACTCGAGATGTGCACGATGCAAGCAGGATGAGGCAGACTTCTTACATTTAGCATGGCACTGTCACTCGGTGGCTAGGTTCTGGGGGCAGGTGATACAAGCGATCAGTGAAATGATAGAGGTGACGCTCGACTGCACGATCAAGGTCTGTTTGCTAGGCCTAGTTCCGCAGCTCAGAGCAAAGAAGCGGAAGTTTTGTGTGATTGCACTTTTAATGGCAAAGAGGAGGGTTTCACTACATTGGAATGGTAAACTGGGGCCGAAGATGAGAAACTGGCTAGAGGACTTAACATATTGCCGAGATACGCTAGCAACGTATGAGGAGGAGTTGCCGGCCGGATCACGCCCTAAAGACTATTGGTTGTATTTGAGGGATTATCTGCAGGCGCAACCTCTAGACCGAGACGAATAATAAGAATATGCATGTCTGCCATATAGATGATAAAGACGAACATCATTTAGCGTTAAAAGGGAGGAGGAAGAATGCTGTGATACAGTGATCAAAGTTGATATAGTTTTTCTTTTCTTTGTTTAATGGTTTCATTAACTGTACCAAACAGAAAAAAAAATGTAAGGAAATAGACACATTAAGATGAATGTGAAACACTGCTAAACTGTAATAGTGCTATCCACTGCAACGCCGCCGGTCCTATGGATGTCGGCTGATGGGCTGTGTACACCAAACAACACTATATAATTGCTGTAAACGAATGTAGCCGGCCTGTTATGGTTGTAGGCGTGCAGATGTGATTAACATGTGAAATGTGCAATAAACAACTTACACAATTTTTTTTAAATGAATCGTGCCTTTGTTTACACTTCGTTTTTCGTTTTTCCAATCTTATTGCCGCTTTTATTCTTTAATCCAATCAGGTTTAATTTTTATAAAACTCTTTATTCCAATACTAGCGCGGCTTTAATGTGACGTCAGTATCAATCAATCAATCAAGACATTTGTAGAGCGCACTACTCACCCGCAGGGGTCTCAAGGCGCTGGGGGAGGGGGGGAGTGCCGCTACTGCTCGAAGAGCCAGGTCTTGATGTGTTTCCTGAAAGTGAGGTGGTCCTTTGTCAGTCGTAGGTGGGCGGGGAGGGAGTTCCTTGTCTTGGCTACCAGGTAGGAGAATGATGATCCTCCGGCGGTGGTTCTGTGGATCCGTGGGACTATGGCGAGGGCGAGGCTGGCGGAGAGGAGTTTGCGTGTTGGAGTGTAGAACATGAGGCGGTTGTTGAGGTATTCGGGACCAATGTCGTGGAGCGCTCTGTGTGCATGGGTGAGAAGCCTGAATGTGATCCTTTTGTTGACGGGGAGCCAGTGCAGGTCTTTCAGGTGGGCTGATATGTGGCTGTGGCGGGGGTTGTCGAGGATGAGTTGTGCGGATGCGTTCTGTATGCGTTGGAGTCTTTTCTGAAATTTGACTGCGGTTCCTGCGTATAGGGTGTTTCCGTAGTCTAGTCGGCTGGTAACGAGGGCCTGGGTGACCATCTTTCTAGTTCCGGTAGGGATCCACCGGAAGATCTTGCGGAGCATGCGCAGGGTGTTGAAGCATGAGGATGAGATGGCGTTAACTTGCTTGCTCATCGTGAGAGAGGAGTCCAGGATGAATCCCAGGTTGCGTGCGTGGTCAGTGGGTGTCGGTGCGGTGCCCAGTGCTGTGGACCACCAGGATTCGTCCCAAGCGGATGGGGATGGTCTGAGGATGAGGACCTCCGTCTTGTCTGAGTTCAGTTTCAGACGGCTGAGTTTCATCCATTCAGCGACGTTTTTCATTCCTTCCCAGAGGTTGAGTTTGGAGGTGGCTGGGTCTTTGGTGAGGGAGAGTATCAGCTGGGTGTTGTCGGCGTATGAGATGATGTTGAGGTTGTGTTTGCGTGCGATGGTGGTGGGGGGACTCATGTAGATATTGAAGAGGGTTGGGCTGAGCGACGAGCCTTGGGGTATGCCGCAGATGATCTTAGTGGCCCGGAGTGGAAGGGAGGGTGGCGAACTCTCTGGGTTCTGTCGGAGAGGAACGAGGTGATCCAGTCCAGGGCTTTATCTTGGATTCCGGCGTTGTGGAGGCGGGATATTAGGGTACGATGTCAGACTGTATCGAAGGTGGCTGAGAGGTCTAGGAGGATGAGGGCGGTTGTTTCCCTGTTGTCAAGTAGGGTCCTGATGTCGTCGGTGGCTGCGATGAGGGCGGTCTCGGTCCTGTGGTTGGCTCGAAATCCGGACTGGGATGGGTCGAGGGATCCATTGGCCTCGAGGAATGCGGTCAGCTGTTTATTGACGATCTTCTCGATAACTTTTGCAGGGAATGTAAGAAGTGAGATGGGGCGGAAGTTCTTGAGGTCTTTAGGGTCCGCTGTGGGTTTCTTCAGTAGGGCGTTGTTCTCTGCGTGCTTCCAGCTCTCTGGGAAGGTGGCGGACGCGAGGGAGTTGTTTATGATGTTCCGTAGGTGGGGAGCGATGATGGTGTCAGCTTTGTTGAAGATGTCGTGAGGGCATGGGTCGGAGGAAGAGCCGGAGTGGATGGTGTTCATAGCGTGGGCGGTGTCTTCGGTGCTGATGGGAGTCCAAGCGCTGAGGGTGGTTGTAGGGAGCGTTGGTTCAGCGGCTGGGGGCGGGGTCTGGGCGCAGAAGCTGTTGTGGATATTGGCGATCTTGCGGTGAAAGAACGTGGCGAGGGAGTCGCAGAGGTCTTGCGATGGTGTGATGTCGTTGCTGCTGGCGCTGGGATTGGAGAGCTCTTTTACGATGCTGAAGAGTTCCTTGCTGTTGTGTGTGTTGTTGTCCAGCCGTTCTTTGAACGATGTCTTTTTGGTGGTGCAGTTCATCGCAGCGCCAGGTTTTCTCGAGGGTTCGGCAGGATTTCTTCGATTTTTTGAGGTCGTCGGTGAACCATGTTGTTTTCTATTTGCCGGGCTTGCCTGAAGGGTTCTTCAGTGGTGCAAGGGCGTCGGCGCTGTCGACGATCCACTGTGTGAGGTTGCGGGCTGCGTTGTTGGTGTCCGTAGTGTTGATTGGTGGGTTCTGGCTCAGAGATGAGGTTAGCTGGTCTGCGGTGACTTTGCTCCAGCATCTACGGGGGATCTGTTGCGGGCGGTGGTGGGATGTGGTCTTCTTAAAGGTGAAGTGGATGCAGCTGTGGTCGGTCCAGTGTAGTCCGGTGGAGTGGCTGAAGGCAACGTGGCTGCTGGCGGAGAAGATGGGGTCGAGTGTGTGGCCGGCGTAGTGGGTGGGGGTGTTCACCAGTTGCTTGAGTGCGAGGTTGTCGAGCAGGGTGGTGGTGTTGTTGTCATTGTTGTTCTCCAGGTGGAAGTTCAAGTCCCCATGGAGGATGTAGTCTGATGAGGCGAGGGCATGTGGGCTGATGAAGTCGGCGATGGCTTCACCGAATTGTGTGCGTGGGCCCGGGGGTCTGTAGATGAGGGTTCCTCTGAGGGTGGTCTTGGGGTCGGTGTGGATCTGGAAATGTAGGTGTTCGGCGGTGGTGAGGGCCTCTTCGGAGTTGGTCGTGACGCCGATGGTGTTCCTGTAGATGATGGCGATTCCACCTCCGGTTTGGTTGACGCGGTCCTTTCGGGTGATCTTGTAGCCGTCCGGGATGGCTATGGCGATGTCGGGGGCTGAGGAGGCGTTCATCCAGGTTTCTGTGAGGAAGGCGACATCTGGTGCTGTTGTGTCGAGGAGGTCTCAGAGTTCGACAGCGTGCTTGTGGACGGAGCGGGTGTTGAGCAGGATGCACTTGAGGTGGTTGTTGTTGTTGCCTGGTCCGGGTGGTGGGGTGCGGGTTCGGATGCAGGTGAATTTGCAGGTTTGGCAGGAGAAGGGTCCGTGGGTGCGCTTCGGAGTGGCTTGGTAGCAGGTGGATGGTCGGCGGGTGTTGAGTGTGTGGAGGGTGGTGGGGTCGTACTTCCGTCGGGTTACTTGGTTTCGGCGGCGGGGGCCAGGGGTTCTGGCGCTGGGCGGGTTCCGGGCGCGGACGGGCGCAGATGGGCTTGCGTTTGGCGCGCCCCCTGCGTGGCCTCCATTTGAGGGGCTGAAGGAGGGAGGAGCAGTTGGAAGGCGGGAGCGAGGCGGCAAATGGGGCACCAGGGAGGCGGAGCCGCAGGAGGCAGCGGCAGGATGCACGACGGAGGGGAGCGGGAGGGGGGGTGGTACAGAAAGGAAAAACAGGGGGCAGGGGGGAGAGGGCACAAGGGCACGAGATGGGGGCAAAGAAAATAGCAACAGAACAGTAAAAACAATCGCAAGACAAAACAACAACAGACCAGAAGTCACAAAGGCAAAACAATCGAAAAACCGAGGAGAGCAGCCCAGGACGGTCTCAGGCAGCGATCCTGGTCACAGCCGGTGGCGGCAGCGGGACAGTGGCACAGGAGGACCGTGTGGCGGCTGAGGGAGGCGACCTACCTGGTGGCAGGGTCAAGGGTCGCTCCCTTCACCGCCGCGCGGCCTCCATTTGAGGGGCTGAGGGAGGGAGGAGCAGCTGGGAGGCGGGAGCGGGGCAGCGAATGGGGCACCAGGGGGGCTGGGCCGCAGGAGATGCAGTGGCGGGAAGCGCGTGGGAGGGGACAAGGCGAGACGGGCCATGAGCGTGTGTACACCGGATGAGTCGGAGAAGGCAAGAATGCAGAAAGAAGGCAGAAGCAGATGAGACTCGAAGGAGGAGCGGAGGTAGAAGATTCGCAGGAGCCAGGAGGCCACGTCCCTGTGGGTCGCCCCGCCACGTTTCAGGAGGAGCGTGGCTCTCGCAGGTACGCGAGCGTTTCACGGGCTGGGTGGGCAAAAGGGGAAGATAATAATCGGGTTCCCACTATCCCGGTATCCCGGTATCCCCGCCCCAAGCACAAACCTCACTTTTTGTAGACGTGCTGCTCACTGAGTGTTTCCTCACTTTCCCTCCCTCACCATAAGTTTGTTGTTTGAACACTACACTCAAACGGAGTCATTTTTGTTTGTTTACACGCTCCACCACCGCATATCCCTGACCTGACGGCAACCCGCTGGAGTGGAGAAGGAGAGGACGGACCTTGCCGAGGGACCGAGAGTCTCCAGAGAAGTCATCGAAGCCCCCTCTACCTTATTATAGACCATTGCCATATCGAAAACGTGTGTTACGGCCAATACAGCCCTTGTTAACACCAACCAAAGTCTCTGCTTTTTCACCCACCTCGCAACAAGTGGTGGAGAATGCGGGCAAACTGACAACCATCTGTAACACCACGATGGACACCCTAATCCAACACCTGATGAAGGGCCAGGAACAGCTCAGATGGGCTGTAGAGCAAAAACTTACCTCTGCACAGGCAGATAGAGACACCTTCAAAAATACCATATCAGCTCAAATCAAGGGGCTACATAAGATGATGAGTGAGCCCTCTCTCCCAGCACCTCGAGAACAGCGAAACCCCATCTCCGGACCCTCTGGGGTCTCCCTACAGAGATACGTGTCAGGGGAAGACCCTGACGCCTTTTTGTTAAATTCTGAACAGGCTGCTCGGGCCTGTGGATGGCCGGTGGAGAAATGGCCGTTTTGTTTAGCTCCCTTGCTAACTGGGGAAGCCCAAGCTGCCTATTAGGTGGCCAACGCAGCCGGAAGCACACCCTATGCTGAGATT
The DNA here is from genome assembly GCF_964261635.1 of Lissotriton helveticus. Taxonomy (NCBI): domain Eukaryota; kingdom Metazoa; phylum Chordata; class Amphibia; order Caudata; family Salamandridae; genus Lissotriton; species Lissotriton helveticus. The sequence continues at coordinate 557,990,019 of NC_136070.1, forward strand.
AAAATGATACTGGATCACCTAGGACTTGATGCAGAAGCCTATCGGGTGCGTTTCCGAAAGGAGAAGGGCCTGCCGGGGAAAAAACAAAAAAAACAGTTTTTTCGCTTAAAGATGGCAGCAGATAAGTGGTTAACTCCAAGTACAAGCAGCAAGGAAGAGATAATGAATAAAATCTTTCTTGAACAGTACTTAGACACACTCCCGTTTAACACCCAAAAATGGCTGCGTCAGCACTCACATCTGACTCCGGAACAAGCCATTGACATGGCCTCTACCTATCCTCGAGCCCAACCAAAACAATACGGCTGGGAATCTGAAAGACCAAATAAGTCCCTGACTGGCAAATATGAGAAAAGACCTCGCATGACTACGGAAGCCATCAAACCTCGGGCCTCCAGACCTGAGATCCCTTCATTTAGAGGGCCTTAATGCTTTGAGTGTGGGGCCTGGGGACATATTGCCAGGGTCTGCCCCCAGAGAAAACCAGTTGAAGAGCCAATGGAGGTGGGATACATGCCCAAGTCAATTCTTTACACCGCTGAGAGGGGGAGTGCGTTTCACGTGAGTGTGCGGGTGAATGGGAAAGAGGTAAAAGCCCTTCTTGACTCAGGTTGCAGGCAATCCGTGATACATGGGGCGTTTACAAAGTCCATACAGGTAGTCCCTGATACCATGGTACACATTAGATGTGTGCATGGCGATGTCAAACCTTACCCTGTAGCGACCATACCCTTAGACCTGTCCGAGGGTAGGACTTATGTCATGCGGGTGGGGGTGCTGGATACGTTACCCGAAGAATTGATTATAGGGACTGACAACCCTAGGTTTCTAGGCCTGTTCCTACACACCTTACAGAGGCAGACTAACCCTCATCCCAATGATCCCTTAAGACAGGAAGCCAACACTCCTGTGCCAGCATTAATAACCCCTTAGCCTTGGATGCTAGACAAAAGCTTCAGATTCGCCCAAGCTAATGACGCCTCTTTATTTAACGCCTGGGAACAGGCTCATAGTACACAGGATTGTACTAATCCTCTTTACCCCCGATTTCTTATCGAGGATGGTCTGTTATACCGTCAGGGTAACAAAGAGGAGCCCCATCAACTATTAGTCCCATTAACCTTCAGAGAACAAATCATGTTCTTCTCTCATTCCCACTTAACAGCAGGACATATTGGGAGTGGAAAAAACACTCAGAATGTATTAAGGCATTTCTTTTGGCCTGGGATATATAAGGAAATAAAAACCCATTGTCAGGCATGTGACATCTGCCACAAGAGGAATACTCATCGCCCCCCAGCAGTTCCCTTCCAGCCTTACCTATAATAGGTACCCCATTCGAGAGAGTAGGGATGGACCTGAAAGGACCACTACTGAGGACAGGACGAGGGAATCAATATGCTCTGGTAATCATAGATTATGCCACCAGATTTCCAGAAGCCTTCCCGCTGAGAGCACCAACCACGCGTCTGATTTCCGAAAAATTCCTGGAGTTATTCTCTCTAGTGGGGTTCCCCAAAGAGATCCTGACCGATCAGGGCAACCCTTTTGTGTCAAAACTAATGAAGGAGGTTTGTGGGTTACTTATTCTCCGGCAGATAAGAACATCAGTCTACCACCCACAAACTGCGGCCTCGTCGAGAGGTACAATGGGACCCTCAAGTCCACATTAAAGAAAATGCTTGCAGTAAACGGCAGAGAGTGGGACCAGTTGTTGCCTCTAGCCTTATACGTCATAAGGGGTCAAACACAGAGTAGCCTCGGATGCTCATCATTTGAAGTGTTATATGGGTGACAACCACGATCTTTATTAGAAATGACCAAAGAAGCCTGGGAAAAGGAAGAGAAGGAGGAGGAACGCGGGATGTTGGACTATACCCAGGCCCTGCAATCAAAACTAGGAAAACTGAGATATTTAGCCTATTCTAATTTGGAGAGGAAGCAAGAAAAACAGAAAACGTATTATGACAAAGGAAAGAAATGGAGAAGACTAGAAATCAATGATTGGGTCCTGGTATTGTTACCCTTAACCACCAAGAAGTTTCAGGCCTAGGGAAAACCAGTTACAAGATTCAAATGTCAGCACGAAAGATCCAAACATACCACATAAACCTGTTGAAAAAGTGGTTGGGTCCCCCTCCAAAATCCGCACATCTCACCCTACCAATGCTCACCCTCCCTTCATCTACCCTAGAGAAGTTAGTGATCAATGAAGACCTAAGAGAGCAAGAAAAGAAGGACTTACAGAACACCCTAGCACCATTTATCTCCCTGTTTTCAAACACACCTGGAAAAACCACCATGATTGAACATCGGATCGAAACCAGCCCGGAAAAAATCATAAAACAACGTCCCTATCGAATACCTGTGGCGAAGAGGGCAGCCATCCAGAAAGAGGTTCAAGAGATGTTACATCTGGGGGTCATTAGAACATCAAGGAGCGAATGGTCCTCACCAATCGTTATGGTGCCCAAACCTGATGGAAGCACAAGGTTCTGCATGGACTTCCGAGCTCTGAATGACATATCCTCTTTCGATGCCTATCCCATCCCGAGGATTGTTGAGCTCATGGAGAAACTAGGCGAAGCGAAATACATTATAACCTTGGACTTGACCAAAGGATATTCGCAGGTCCCCCTGCGAGAGGAAGACCGGAAGAAGACAGCTTTCGCCACCCCAGAAGGGTTATTCAAGTTTAATGTTCTCCCTTTCAGACGACATGGGGCACCAGCAACATTTCAACGACTCATGAATACGGTGCTTCGAGAATATCAGTCGTTCACGTCTGCATACTTAGACGACATAGTGATATTCAGCCCCAATTTGGAGACCCATATAGACAATTTACAAACCATCTTGGATACACTACAACAGACCGGGTTACACATGAACTAAAAAAAATCTAGAGTTGGCTACCAAAAAGTAAAATACCTAGGCTACGTATTGGGACACGGAATGATAGAACCCAAGATTGAGAAAATCAGAGCCATAGCAGAGACCCCTTTCCCTGGTAGTAAGAGAGAAATGAGAGCATTCCCAGGATTGATAGGCTACTATCGCCATTTCATCCCCAAGTTTTCAGAAGTAGCGGTCCTTATATTTAAGTAGGAAACTCTTTCCCCGAGAATTGAAATACCCTACGGTAGAGAAAGAGTGCCTGGCAATAAAGTGGGCTGTGGACAAGCTGAGATATTATCTTGAGGGCCGCCGATTCACCCTATACACTAATCATGCCCCCCTTCAGTGGATGAGTAGGAACATCTCTCTAAATCCAAGGGACCTTTGCTGGTTTCTCTCCCTGCAGCCATTTTCATTCACGGTGTAGCACCACAAAGGTGCAGAAAACGGTAGTGCGGACTCCCACTCTAGATTCCCTCTCCCCAATCGGGAGAGAAACATTGAAAAAGGGGCCCTTTTTGCAGTTATATGTGAAAACTGCTTCCTTTGCACTGTTCTTGTTTTTAGCTAGGGAAAGGGCAATATTCATTAAAGTTGTTCTTTTGACTCTTTACCCTATTTTAAGTCACCACATATTTTTGTTTTGTACTGCACATGGTCCCATCAAAACTTTAAGTTCATGGTCAAGAAAGTGATTGTGGGCGTGACCCAACTCAGAGTGGGCTATGGAAAGGTCTCGATGATCAAGAGACAGACCATCCCATTTTGGATGACCAAATGAGAATATTTGATCTTTACAAAAAAAAATTTGATGGGAATTCAATGTTTTTCTGAATGGGTCTCACTAACAATCAAATTTGTTTCTGTTGATTAGGTTTCCTGTTACTTATGTGTTTAGATACACTCATTAGTACTACATGCTTTGACTCACTTTGTTAGGGGTTCCTAGCTGTTTGGAGCTTCTGTTCGCTCTTATATAGACCCCCAGTTTTTAGGTCGAGCAGACCTACATTCAATGCGTAAGCATGGATTGTGTCTGCTTCAGACCTATTGTGATCCGTATTTGGGAATGTGGACACGACTCAGACGCGCGCTTTTGCAGTCTCAGTTTTGACCGCGGGAGCGCGCATCTGAGCCGCGGGAGCGCGCACCTGAGCCGCGCTTGCGCAGACGAACACACAGCCCCTGCTCTCGCATGCATTAACGGCGCACAGACACAGCCAGCCCCCACCCCTCTCCATGCGCATGCACACACACACACACAGGCGCGCGTACACATACACACGCTGCCGCCCCCCACCCCCCTGCACACACACACAGACACGCACGCATACACACGCCGCCGCCCCCCCCAACACACACACACGGTGGTTGGGTGACACGGCTCTGCTTATCCTTACCGGGGCTCTTCAGATTGTAGCGGGCTTCCATGGCTGCGGCTGCTGCTCTCACGGATGCTCCTGGTGTGCCGGGTTCATGTCGGTGTTCCGCCGCCCCAGCTTTAGCCAGTTCGTGGCCCTGCCCCGTTGCTCACACTAACGCTGCGGCGCCCGGGGAGGTGACGTCAGATCCAGCCGCTGACTGTGTCCCTCAGTGAGCGCCGACTTAGAAAAGGGACTGGTGCGGCGGAGAAACTGCAAGCGAAACTGCAGGAAGGGTAGGCGGAGGCCTCGAGCGCGCAGACACTCAGGGCATTAGGTAATCGCTCGTTTCTACTTTCTACTTAAGTTCACATCCTGCCTTGCTGTCTGCAACACCTTTTCCCTGCTTCTTATATTCTCCCTGTGCCCCACTTCCGTATTGGCCTGTGCCACACTTCCCGTGCGATCCTTGCCCCACTTCCGGTGCCAGGCTCGGGGCGTGCGCAGGTGTCGGTCTACCCGTCGGGCCCGGAGCTGGGCGCCTCGCAGGCGGCGCTGGTGTGGCAGGAGGCGGGCCGGGGCTCGGGCCAGGCGGGCGCTTCTCGCTCAGCCTCTCGGGGGGGCAGCCTGGTGCAGATGCTGAGCCGCGAGCTGCCGCGGACCCCCCAGCCCTGCTCCCACTGGCTGCTGGCTTACTGCGACGCACGACGGGTGCCCATCGAGGACCCCGAGAGCACGCACGGGCAGTACCGGGTGAGCGGGCACTTCCAGGGCAAGGGTGAAGGAACAAAGCACCTGGTGGGCGAGGGATGCAGGGGGCATGCTAGGATGAAAACAGGACCCATATACTGGGGATGCAGTACAAGAACAAGGTGGACCGGGTAAGGCGTGTGCTTAGGTCATAAAAAATCAAGTTTGCAGTCGGCTGTCACCAACTCTTTTTAGCATAAATGCAGGCGCCATTTACTTGCGGATGTGGGTGCATTTCGTTTGCAAGGAACCTTTAGGTGCACCCTCTGGACTGCATATATAATTCTGCACATAAACTGTTCCAGTATGAGGGCAACTTATGTCAAAACCTGGTAATATAATAATATCAGCTGCACGAGTGAACAATAAATAGGCAGTCATTTGTTGCGAAGAAGTCTCCTAGATATTATTGAGGCTCGCTCGCGGCACTGCGTTATGACATTGTTGGTTATTAGGAAATTATGGTCCTGTAATGTCCTCCTATTTGACCTGTGGCTGTGAAGTCTCTTCCCTTGCGAGCTCGTGCTAATCACATGCCCATTCGAGTGGGAGGGTAGAACGGGTTAAGTACCGTCCTTTCTTGTATGTAGGCACAGATTGCACTTTTCACTGCTATTCAAAATTTCGTTTCTGGCGAGATGCAGTTGTGCCAAGTTATAGCTATGGTGCTGTCTAGTGGCTTAGTGGTCTAACGCGTCCACTGTGTGGTCCTGTGTTTGACCTGATTGTCACAGGGTCAAATCCTAGCGAGTCCACTCAGCCTTTTATCCTTCTGAGGTAGATAGAATAAGTACCATTGAGATGGGGAAACAACAAACATATATTATTATTCGGCGCCAAGATACACTTGGGTGAGCCTGCGCTTTATAAATACACGTTATTATGTATGACTTGGACAGAGCCTGCTGTCGTCTACCTGTTTCAGGATGTTATTTGTGCCCGCAGGATGATAGTGCCCTGTTTCTAGTACAGCAGATCCTATTAGGGATGTTTGGTTGCACCAGCAGAAAAGATTCTATTTCAGGTTAGTCTCCAGGGTCACTTACGGGTGATTGTGCGCTTTACCAATGTGGATTATTATTATTTATTATTATTACTCCTCGCAACAGATGATGTTTTGGGTTCTTTAGAGAGTAGTTTATTTTTGTACGTGCGTTTGTGTCGATCTCAGGTGGGGTGTTCTGCTGCTGCCGCAAAACTGGCTCCCTGGTGGTACTTTCTTGTGTGCTGATGAAACAGGTGTACTCTAGGATGCTGTTGAGCTAGGCCTGCGGCGTGCTCTGGCTTCTCAGATACTTTTGCCTATGAACTAATGTTCAGTATTGGCTGCATAACGTCATCCATCGTTAAATATTTAATTTCGGTGATACTTTTGCCTATGAACTAATGTTCAGTATTGGCTGCATAACGTCATCCATCGTTAAATATTTAATTTCGGTGCTGCACTATTTCCGTACCGCTGTGGTTCCTTTTGATGCTGTAACCGCACATATTGTAGTGGCTGCAAACCGTGATCTCACGTTGGCCATGCTACGATTTAACTGATGGAATAAGCTCAAATTGGACCATTGGGGTGTCTTGCTGTACATTCAGACCTCACGTTAAACGCTCTCGTCAGGCCAAGTCTCTAGATATAAGCGGTTTTACTGACAAGAGAGCGCCTTTATGCTCAAAGTACAATTTATACTGGTTTTGTGAAAAAATAGTTTTCATTTCAGTAGGAAGTAATTGCAGGGGAGGAAGCTTTTTACTTTAAATTAAGTGTGGTTGTAATTTAAGTGGTATGTTACCTTAAAAGACGCCAAGATCATGTTGCAGCCCTCATTGCTTGTATTTTTGTAGCATGAAAATGCTGCGGTATATGATGTGAACATTTAAATGACCATGCATGTTAGTGCAGTAAAACTTTCCCAGTGTATCTATTGTGCTCTGTGTTTTTAGGTCTGGCTTAAGCATTTGCAAAAGTTTAAGCTATTGGCATTGTAAATGACAATGCTATTAATGTATCTATTTTCAAAACCAACACATAAATAAAAAAAAGTGTCATTTACAATGCCAATAGCTCAAACTTTCCTAATGCGAGACCTATTGCATTGCAAATGCTTGTTCTTGTTGTTACTAAAGACTTTTCCATTAAACATAGGGAGGAGAGTGATCATTATCCCCTACATGCTAAACTTTTGTCTCTCTGGATCAATCCCCCCCTGTATTTTAGCACCTGTAGCTACAATCCAAGTTATGGCGAATAATCGTAGGCCCATGAAATGGCCCTCTGTTGTAGGGAATCAAGATACTCTTATATAATAATTTTGTATAGGCACAATCAGAATCTGTTGCTCTGCTTATTCTAAGATTCCTATAACATATACATACTAAGCTGGTAACCTCTCTTAATCCAATGCAGACTAAACTCCTTCTAGGAAAAAATCTAACCAGGTCCCATAGTATTGAAAGTAATCTCTGGTACACCAAAGGTTGCACTGAAGCCAAAAAAGAATTAATAACTGCACTAAAAAAAGAATAACTTACAGGAGGTATGGGCACTATGAGCCCCATATAAGAACCCCAGATCGCTTGCTATCTGACTCTAGGGGTTTGGGTGGGCCATTTGCCCACTTATGTGAACAGCCTCCTTTAGACCTAATACTACAACCTATTACATCTTTACAGTGTACTATCTCTGAACTTAACTTGTCTGGTACGAGAATAGCAATTACCTCAATTAAACAGGGCAAAGACCCAGGCTCAGACAAAATCCCTAGAGATTTATTTCGATATGACCTGTTGGTATGAGTCCCTTTTATCAACTGTCTGACAAATACCGTAGCTGCTGGCGTCCCCATTCCCCCTATAAATGGAAAGGGGTGGAGATCATCTCCATATTTTAAATGGGGGATTGGGGGCTTCCTACAAACTATAGGCCTTTTATCCTCCTGGGTACACTTCAGAAGGTGTATGCCAGAGAGCTGTTAAATAAACGTAATGATTGGATTGAGGGTACTGTCATTTTGACCCCTTACATAGCAGGATTTAGGCCAAAAGTTAGTACCATTGATCAAGTCTTAAGGCTGTTGCTAATCCTCTGGAAATCACCAGACTCAGAGAAGGCCATAGTTACATAGCTTTTGTTGATCTTAGCGCTGCCTTTGACCTGGTCCCCAGGGGGCTGTTATGGGCTTCTTTAACCCGTTCGCTGCTGCCGTCGGCTGTTGGACGTCGCGCGAGCTACCTCCCTGGTGCTGCGCACGTCCAACGGCCAACGCGGCAAACCCGTTTCTTCGAACGTTCAGCACTGGCGCTGAACGTTCGAAGCAGTAAATGAGTTAAAGGAGCTAGGGGCCCCGTAGGCCCTTCTTGTTCAATTAATAAGCCTCCATCAGATCAATTTTGTCCAAGTACTCTGGGGAGCAACTCACTGATAGGATCCCTATATGTTGAGGAGTCTGGCATGGGTGCGTCCTAGCCCCTACACTTTTTCCCCTATATGTGAATGATGTAGTGGGGGCCCTTTCACATGGGATTATAGATGTGTCTAAACTGGATGGGGCTAGGGTTACGGCACTATTGTCTGCTGATGACATCCTTCTAATCTCACAGACTCCTATGCGACTTCAACAGCTTTTGGCGAATTTTAATGACTTTTGCACCAACAAGGGTCTTGAGATCAAGATCGCAAAAAACTGATTTATGACATTTAGACCGTACAAGTAGTTTAGGCAAGTGCTAACTTTGGACAATGAGAATCTGGAGCGAATTCATAGATTTGAGTATCTGTGTATGTTCCTTGATAGCAAATTATTGTGGTCCCCACACATCAAGGAGAGAAGGGCAACATTTCAGCATCAAGCCTGAATGATATATAGGAAACTCCAGGAAATAGCTTCCAGAGCCCTACTTCCAGTTCTTGAACTATCCAAACTGAAGGTCCAATCCGCTGCTTTATATGGGGCCATGTTAACCTAGTCTCTCTTACCAGAAGCGAAAATAAGTGTGTTTGTTCGCTTCTCCATCTTTCCTTCCCTCTACCCCTTTAATCCCTATGTTTTTGGATGTTGATCTAAAAAGAGTGGTGGACCTCGCTAGGTTAAGGCCTTTTTATATTGGACGCGGCTTTGGACTACTGAGGAATTGCGTACGTATTGGAGGGCAGTGGAGGAATTGCTAACTCTTGACACGGGTCTCACTTTTCCGTGGCTCAAACATCTTCAACATTGATTTAACAGACTGGATTTAGGTCACTTTTGGTCGGACCCAGGTTTATTGGTGGTTACTTCCAAGTTGCAATTAAAAACATGCTATTGGGAGTACATCCAGGCAAGTCTCCTTTGTTCCCCTATCCATGGTAGACTGACAAATCAATTCTTGCTCATTAAGCATAGCTCCTGTTTAGAAAATGCCTTGAATCTACCACTTCAACAACTGGCTAATTTGCTTCATTTGAAATTCCGCTATGATATACTGCAACTGGGGTCTTTTGTGGCATTGTGGATACGTGAGATGGCTGCATGGATTCTGTGCTCCCAGTTTGTGGATGAAACGGTACATCGTTTTTTTGTCCAGCATACAAAAAGCCCAGAAGAAAATAGTTATGCCCTTTATGTAATTACCCTGGTATCTGGAGGAACATAGAATTTTAAAGGATGACACATCCGCCTACACAGTTTTTGCTCTTAGCAAATATTTATTCTCAGTAGGCCTTATTTGGAAAGCGAATGGCCTTACATTTTAGATTAGCTTAAACAATATTGATTGTTGGCAACTATTATGATAGATCGTAGGGGTGTCCTTATGGATGTAGTCTTTCTATTCTTAAGATGGAACTGGAGTTGGCACATTTATTATTTTTAACTCTTTTAAAATGATTCCATCCTTAATGGAATATTTTATAGAGATTTTATTTTGGAAATATCATGAAAACGTGTTTCTTTTATCTTATTCTTATTGAAAAATTGTATGAAACTGTTCATATAGGATTGTTTTATGATTGCAAGTTTTATGAAATGCATTTTTTCTGAAATAAACTTACTTCTATTTAAATGGGGTTGGATAAGGGAGGCCCTTGTCTGGGCCTCCGACAGCTAAATAGAGGAACTGTCAAGGGTGGAGGCCCTCTTTGGGACCAGACCAAGAAGAGAATTAGGAACCACACTCTAAGAAAGAAGGCAAAAACAACCGTAATTGACATTGGGATTGTAAAATAAAATAAAAACGTAATGGAGATACTAGTACAGTAAAAAAAATACAGAATATGATGTAAAAGCTGTAAAGGATGTGCATATTGTTACCTTTCAATAATTCTGTTTGAGACGGACCACCAGGATGAGAGTGGTCTGTTATTAGAGTCCAGGTAAATGCTAAAACAGCTTTTAATATATGGCAAAACAAATAGTGGCTGGGTAGCTTTTGCGCAACACCAACTAATTCAGTATTCTCCAAGTGAAATGGCTCAAGGGAACAGGGGAAAGCGGCCACCTGCGTCCCCAAAAAAGAACTCCTCTGTAAGAACAGAGAATTCAATGAAAGAAGATAACTTGTCCCCGAGCACAAATAAACAATTTCTTATATTATCTCAAGAGAAAAGATGACCACAGTCAAATCAATGTTCTTTCAAAGTCCATTAAATCAATTCTTTTTATTTTCTTTTCTTTTCTCTTCATACATCAGAACATTCTTCATCATAGTCTCAGTCTTCATAATCCATCAAATTCATATAGAGTGTAGCCAATAAATCAAAAACCAATGCCAACACGTGTTTCGTCATGGGGTACAGTCACCCAAATGGCTTCTTCAGGGCTACAACAAAATGAAAAAGATACATAAAATATTCAGTTCTCTTTGAATTAGAACCTAACCATCACCAGTGGGTATACACCCCACCTGACAACCAAAGATTGAAATACAAAGAGACATAAGAAGTGAACAAAACGGAGAAAGTCACATGAAGACCAATTGTATAGTTTGCCATAATAAGGTAGAGCACAAAGTGAAATTAATTTATTAAGTCCATTACCAAATAAAGAAAATGTGTACGAAAAGTAGAGCACAACCCCAGATGAAATAGAACTATAGTGAGATGAGTCACCCAAGCTGAAGATAAAAACCTTATTACCCAAAGTTTTAGTAAAAAAGTCAAAAGAAGAGGGATATAAAAACATATATTCAAGTGGTATCAAAGCATATTTAAAGGACAAAATACCAAACCTCAAATAACATGTCCAATTCTAAACGACAAACCTCTCCTTAAAGGCATAATCTAGCTAGAGACAGGCAATATACTCACCATAAGACTAATTCGCTTCGAATTCATACGGACCAATTCCAGAGGTCAGTTGTTTCTCAGATAATAATTAGAACTGAATCAAAAACAAAATATCAATTAGGACCCATATTCTACTAAGTTGTACAAAGTTCAACTACTTAAGTTATACCACGGCAAACTATTTGTACCTAAGTCAACAGTACCCATCCTTACCATGTAGTCCAAGCATTTGGTACTTAAACCAAACGCAAAAAGTAATTTATAAAAACCGTCACCATTAGGTAAGTTGGGAGAGTTACCTCTATTCATTTTCGTATCTCAGAGTTCTTCTTGTGAAGTAATATTATTTATTTATTTATTTAAAATATTTATAAAGCGCGACTGTCACCTGGCAGGTATCCTGGCGCTGATAACTACTCCTGTGGTTTATTGACGGGGGGGGAGCTGGAAAAGGCCAGTTAATTTTTGTTATAGGGACAGGGGAAAGAGCCAAGTTTTGATACGTTTCCTGAATGGGAGGAGATGAGGGATATGGCGAATTTCGGCGGGTAGACTGTTCCATAACTTGGCTGCAGCTACTCTGAACGATCTTCCTCCCATCCTGGCCTTCTTACATCTGGGCACTCTCGCGAGGCAAGCAGTAGTGGACCTAAGTGTTCTGGTGGGGGTATACCAGGAGAATAGACGTTGGAGAGGTCTGGGTCCTGTTCCATGCAGTGCCTTGAAGACCAAACAAAGGGCCTTGAAGGCAATGCGTTGCCTCAAAGGCAGCCAGTGTAACTCGGCCAGTGCGGCAGTGGCCGAGGATCTCCTGGTCCATCCTAGAGCCAGTTTGGCTGCTGCTGACTGGACTCGTTGGAGTCTGTCCAGTAGTGTCGCCGGTGATTATGATTAAATCTGTAAAAAATGTGAACCAATATACATTTATTTCAAGATTCACAATAGCATATTTGAAATCAAATATAGTATATTACAACAGCTATAACTACTAAGGATTAATGATCCACAAGTATATCAAAAGCGGTCATAGAAATTTAAATAATATTACAAATTTATTTAAAACCTAACTATCACACAATAAAGGACTGTTGATAAAACTGACCAAATTCATTATATATTTATATATCGTAATCTAAAACGACAAAACCTTAGGTAAATCTGATTCAATAAAATTCCCACTGAAGCAACTGAGGAATGTGGGTGACCCGCGACCCAATGTCAGTAGATTCTAAATATATATATAATGAATTTGGTCAGTTTTATCAACAGTCCTTTATTGTGTGATAGTTAGGTTTTAAATAAATTTGTAATATTATTTAAATTTCTATGACCCCTTTTGATATACTTGTGGATCATTAATCCTTAGTAGTTATAGCTGTTGTAATATACTATATTTGATTTCAAATATGCTATAGTGAATCTTGCAATAAATGTATATTGGTTCACATTTTTTACAGATTTAATCATAATATTACTTCACAAGAAGAACTCTGAGATACGAAAATGAATAGAGGTAACTCTCCCAACTTACCTAATGGTGACGGTTTTTATAAATTACTTTTTGCGTTTGGTTTAAGTACCAAATGCTTGGACTACATGGTAAGGATGGATAACTGTTGACTTAGGTACAAATAGTTTGCCGTGGTATAACTTAAGTAGTTGAACTTTGTACAACTTAGTAGAATATGGGTCCTAATTGATATTTTGTTTTTGATTCAGTTCTAATTATTATCTGAGAAACAACTGACCTCTGGAATTGGTCCGTATGAATTCGAAGCAAATTAGTCTTATGGTGAGTATATTGCCTGTCTCTAGCTAGATTATGCCTTTAAGGAGAGGTTTGTCATTTAGAATTGGACATGTTATTTGAGGTTTGGTATTTTGTCCTTTAAATATGCTTTGATACCACTTGAATATATGTTTTTATATCCTTCTTCTTTTGACTTTTTTACTAAAACTTTGGGTAATAAGGTTTTTATCTTCAGCTTGGGTGACTCATCTCACTATAGTTCTATTTCATCTGGGGTTGTGCTCTACTTTTCGTACACATTTTCTTTATTTGGTAATGGACTTAATAAATTAATTTCACTTTGTGCTCTGCCTTATTATGGCAAACTATACAATTGGTCTTCATGTGACTTTCTCCGTTTTGTTCACTTCTTATGTCTCTTTGTATTTCAATCTTTGGTTGTCAGGTGGGGTGTATACCCACTGGTGATGGTTTGGTTCTAATTCAAAGAGAACTGTATATATTATGTCTCTTTTTCATTTTGTTGTAGCCCTGAAGAAGTCATTTGGGTGACTGTACCCCATGACGAAACACGTGTTGGCATTGGTTTTTGATTTATTGGCTACACTCTATATGAATTTGATGGATTATGAAGACTGAGACTATGATGAAGAATGTTCTGATGTATGAAGAGAAAAGAAAATAAAAAGAATTGATTTAATGGACTTTGAAAGAACATTGATTTGACTGTGGTCATCTTTTCTCTTGAGATAATATAAGAAATTGTTTATTTGTGCTCGGGGACAAGTTATCTGCTTTTAATATATGGTGGCCTATTCCTAAAATGGTATAAAGAAACAGTGTAAAACCCACGAGATCGCACTTTGACTCATCCTCACAAGCATCATGGTTCTTCTGTGTGTGTGTGGGGGGGGCACTGGGGGGGTTAGGGGATTGTGAAGTACATTCATATTTGTATCACAGATGGTGGGCTAACGGCCCTTGTAATGCAATTTTCGTGTTTTGAAAACCATAAAAAGATTTGAACCATATTGAAACAGTGTGGTCAGTAACCTCCTCACATTGTGAATTTGCAGTTGGGACAGTACTGAATTTATGAAGAATTGAAAGGTCAATTTAAAAGCGACGTGTGCATCTTTTGACATTAGTAATCCACTGTATTAAAAGTAAACATTTAATTTTTTATTATTAAACATCTCATGATGGGGCAAAAATAATTAAACACTCATTTAGGAAATGTAGATACACACAGCCAGAAGCTTGGCAATTCATTCCATGTAAAAACAAACAAGTCGTTTATTTAGTCCTGGTCAGGTTGAAACTCAACATTCATATATTACTATGTTGTACCTATTTTAAAAATGAATAGGATTAATTTATTTCTGATTATGTTTGAATTAAAAACATCCCTCAAGTAAAATGAACGTTTGAGCCAATAATGGAGATAGATTATTCTAGTGTAATTAGTTCAGTCTGTACATTTTGTATCTAGGTAGTATTCTATTTGAATTGTATGCATGGTATTCTCATTTTTATATGGTCTGTATTAAACCAAAATATACTTAAAAAAAAGAAAAATCCAGGGGAAAAGTTAGAGCTACATGGAAAGGGGATTGATTCCTAGCAGAAAAAGCTAAGAGCCAAAAAAAGAGCTTCCAAGCTTTTGTTGAGACTAGGAAAACACAAAGGTAGACATCTAATAGACTTGTTGGGTTTTGGAGACCAAAGACAGTTCAGAGAAGCTACTGGGTATAAGTACAAAACCATTATTAACCCAATATGCTGTTCTTTTTATACTACCTTAAAATGCAGTTAAATATGTAACATTCTTTTTTATCTCATATCAAAATATACTGCTTATTAATACAATTCAGCAACGTTGTTACATTAAAAAGCTCAACAGATTGCTTCCCTCCAATTTTTATAAAATCGCAAAGTGACTTACAGGGGTTTTAGTCACATTACTCCGATCCCCTCCTCAAACAAAAAGACTTCTACCTGCACAAGATTTACCTCTTATAGTTGTCTTTAAAAGTGACAATTTTTTAAAAACACTACCACATAGCTATTGGATTCTAGCTCAAACAGATGAAAGGTTACTAAAATTGCTGCACAAAGGGCTCAGTGTAATGTCAGTTATTTTCTGAAAGTTAACTGTCCGTCTTTAATTATTTGTTTATGTAATTAACCATTTAAAGAGGTGAAGTAGTTGTTCACAGTTTAAACATCCCGATTGAATAGACAGGAGAAAGGACTTTTGTCTGCGGGGGGGGGACAAAACATTTATATTTGTAAGTGTATTTCAAAATTGGAAGATAGAATGATTTTTTCTTTGTCATGATTTTTTACTATTAGCACTAATTCATGCTCACATCTCAGACATTGCTCTCCAAACTACAGTAGTTTCATTAGGTCATTAAAACTTTAGAAGAATCAGAAGTATGACATCTATCTCTTTAAGGTCCCTAATCTTCAAGTACCCACTAGTGCGACAAACAAAATAAGTAAGAAATGTACTATATTGTTCTGGAGTACTATTTTTAATGGAAGGTGATGCCTTTCCCTAGTGCATAATTTAGTCAAACCTGCTGCATAATTTGGTCCTCCACCTTTGTAAAATTTTAGTGACCCTTAGTATAGTATAGTAGAGCTGAACGTCCTGCTACATGCTTTTACCAAAAACAAGATTACCAGTACCCAAAAGGTCTTTTCAAGTAGTCTAAGCCATGCCACTGGTCCTGCTGCTGTTAAATAACATTGTTTTCAAGGTCTATATTAAAATTAACAGCCAGAGAGCACTGTGTCCAGGAATATGGTAGGGGTGACCTGCCAATTGTCATCCTGGGCAGAGGTGAACTTACTTTTATTGACTGCCTGCTACATCCCACACATGTGCTGGAATCCGTTCCTGGTACCTTTTCCATGTCCCTTCGAGTTGTGCAGTGAGGAGCCCAGAAGAGCATTAACGACAGCAACATTAATGACAGCTGATCTGTTTGAAAACTTTGGGACCTTATTACTAACATCACTAACTGAGGGCGGAAGGCCAGGGAAGAATCTGCAAGATGATATAATTGATATAATGCTCAGAGAAATACTCTTACCAAAGGTAACTAACTTTTTCTACTGATGGATACTTTTTCCTGAAGATGCTTTACCTTGTGAATGAGTCTAATGTGATTGCCTATGGATGTTGATTAAATAGTGCTGATTAACCAAGGAGGATATTCAACACAGCCTTGGGAAAATATCCTTCACTGTGTGCTTGTGCTGTGAGACAATTATGTTTCACAAAATTATTCAATCAAGTAAGACCAAGTGGCTGCCTGACAAATATCAGCCACCAGAATGCCTCTCTCTCTCTTTCTTTCTCTCTCTCTCTCTCTGTAGAGAGAGAGAGAGAGAGAGAGAGAGAGAGAGAGAGAGAGCAAGAGCAGTACAAACAGCTATGCCCAGGTGGAGTGGGCAGAAATGCTTGCTAGAGTGCCTGTCTTGGCCAAGGCTAATCAGATTTTAATGTAACTGTCAACCCCACTTGGGATTACCTGTGGGTCATCCCTTCAGCAATCTTAGCTCCAGCAACGCCACAAAGAGGTGATCATCCACTCTGTGCAGTCTATATAAAAGACCATACATTCCTGAGACCTAGTCTATGCAGTGGCTGTTCCTCTTTGGTGAGGAGGAGGAAAGAAGGATGTCAAAGTCATGGACAAGCCCACGTGAAAGACCAACACATCTTTTGGAATAAATGCAGGGTAGATGTGAAGCACATATTTATCTGAGTAAGTAAGTAATTTTTATTGTTTTAGGTTAATTAAAACCGTTACAAAAGTACATTGATCACTCATACCTTCCGATAAAAGACTGTAAGAAAAATATAATATGCTTTAAAACAAAAACCTTTGATAAAAACAGTTTGGTGCGGGTGTGTGGTCGTAGTGTGGTGACTTGGCCAGTTTTCAACTAGTCCGGACTGGTGCCAACTTCCAGATTTTTTAGTTTCAATTCCAAACATTTCAGGAATTTGACCAACTTCCCGTTTAATGGGGGAAGGGCTGGGTCGAAACAAGCAAGAACCGCTTGTCTACGTGTGCGGATTTTTTGTTCGTTGAAGGCAGTTTTTAACAGGGCTACTCTTTCCTCTTTCAGCCTTGGGCAGATGCATAGTAGATGTTCTAAGTCTTCATATTCTGCCCCGCACAGCCTGCATTTTATCCCACAGTCCCTTCTCAGCCATGGTTGCAGATGCGGAATAGAGGGTAAAATTCCTAGCCTATGTTTTAAGAAGGCTTCTTTTGATTTCCTGCCATACCCCAGACCAAAGTACGCTTGTAACCCAGGTGATTTGTATGTGGACAAAGTCATCCATGCGTGTCGCCTTTGTGAAAAGGTCGCTTTGTCTTCCAAGTGCGATTGTCTTTTTATGCTCTTGTTGACAACACGCTTGAATTGCACGTGCGGTAAGGGAGTTTCCCATAGTTCTTTTAGACCTGTGACAGTCAGGGATTCCTCTAGGTAAGTTTTCGCCGGCAGTTGAAGAGAGCTGCTTAGATCTAGCCATAGCAGACGGTTAAGTGAGTTTTCTGGCGAGTTATTTATTTTCTGCCAGCACTTAATGTATGAGCCTCTTCTAGCAAGCTTTTGGGAGGTCAGTCCAAACTCTAACCGGATCTGGGCTTGTGAGGTGTAGGTTGGCAGGTTGAAGAGAAGTCGGTAGGCCTTTCCAATGGTTGTGTCCAGCAGTTTCGCATCTATGCCTTTTAGAGCCTCACTGCCATATGTAATAGATGACTCTAGCTTAACCTGTGCCACACGGAGCAGTGGGAGAAGAGTGGGACCATTCAGATTAGACTTTAGCTGTTTGAGCGTGGTAGCTATCAGCATCCCTTTCCTCTTGATTGCCCCTAGTTGGTGCGAAAAGCGACCTCCTTTGTCGAACAATATTCCGAGGTATTTATATTCTGAACAGTTTGCGACAACCTTTGTTCCGAGGAACCAAGTATACCGCTTGTTGTTTCCATTTATAGACAGAACTTTGGTCTTGTCAGTGTTTATTTCTAACAGATTCGCTTTGGCGTATCCGTGCAGTGCATTGATGAGGTTTTGGAGACCTACTTTGGTGTGACTGACCAGGACCACATCATCTGCGTAGGATATACTAGGCAGCGCTTTGCCCCCCAGGCGTGGAGCGTGTGCATTGCAGGTTTCTAGAGCAGGTGGTAAATCAGCTGTAAATAAGTTAAAAAGGGTCGGTGCTAAGACGCACCCTTGCTTTAGCCCGTTGGTAGTCGGAATGCGCCTGGAAAGGTGTGTACCATTGCCAAGCTTGACCTGGACCCACGTGTTGGTATGCAGTTCGATCAGAAGGTGCAATAGGGGATCGGGGATCCCCCAGGAGGCCAATTTTCTCCAGAGGTAGCCCCGGTTGACATTATCGAACGCCGCCTTGAAGTCGACAAAGCAAAGGTGAAGAGCCTGTTTGGTCACCCTTGCTTTGTCGATGAGTTGCGAAATTGCCAGCAAGTTTGTCGTTGTTCCCGTTTCTTTGCTGAAACCAGTTTGGCTCAGAGGAATTATGTTGTGGTGTGTTGCCCAATCGCACAGGTGGGTCAGTAGGAGTCCCGCAAAATATTTAGCCTCAATGTCCAGGAGTGCTATCAGCCGGTAATTTTTTGGCAGCGTTCTATCCCCCGCCTTATAAATTGGTGAAACGATTGAACCCCTCCATGAGGCAGGAAGAGTCCTAAGTCGGCTCACAGACGTGTAAAGAGGGGTGAGCGTTTCTGCCCAATATTCTGGCTCAAGTTTGAACAGTGCCGGAGGAATCCCATTTGGCCCTGCTGCACCAGCCTTCCTTCCCTTCGCAATAAGTTTAGGCAGAGTCGCTGAGATTCTAGATTCGAATTCTAACCAAGTTGTTGTTGTTTGTAGCGTGTGGCCTTCCGGGGCTTCCTGGGGCTTGCTTTCAGTGGCGACCTGCTGGTTAAAGTGCGAGTCTAAGAAGGATTCCCAAGAAGATTTGGTAATGTGGGACGTTATTCCGCAATTTTTTGGATTTATTATTTTGTTTATTGTAGACCAAAACTGGGCGCTGTTGTTACCCTTCAAGTCGTGATGAAGTTTTGCCCAGAGGTCCTCCTCATTGAATCTTTTGACTGACCATGTCAGTTTTTTTAGGTCCGTCCGAACCTTCTGAAGTTTTACAAGAAGGGCCTTGTCGCCCCGGCTTTTTCTCAGCATTCTTAACAGACTGTTGATCTCTTTTTTGTAAGTTTTTAGGGCTGATTTCTGGGAGCTTGAGATCTTCCTTAGGACACCACAGCCGGCAGATGAGTTGTGCCGTACAATAGATGAATATTGATTTGCAAAATCAGCCGTAAATTGTTCCCAGCCTGCTACTGGGTTGCCTGAGAGGTAGTTTAAGCTGATTAGTTGGTGTTTTGCAGCATGTAATACCTCCGGCATGTTAGCGACTGAGGTTTTGATCCGTTTAAAGTCTATGGTGTGGCTAGCATGCGGACCAGTTGGGTTTAGAAGTATTGGATCCGGGAGGGCGCCAAGAGAGACTTCCTGAGGGCGATGATCACTGTCTCCCTTGTCTCCTAAGTTAAAGCCCAAGATGTTGTGAAAAAGAGGAAGAGAGACCAGTGTATAATCAATTGTCGAGGTTACGATGCCCGAGTTGAACGTGGCCATGGGCGGAGAGTCTTCAGGAAATCTTCCATTTAGGACCCTCAAGCCCATGTGTTCCAAGTCTTCCAACAGGTCCTTTGCCGACTTGGTGGTTTTACTTTGGCTGCTCCAAGTTTGATTTGGGATGTTCCAGTGGTAAGACTGGGCCTGAGTGTCATTGTTCAAGGATGACCCTAGAATACATTGGTTGAAGTCACCGGAAACAATTAAGTAGGGTGAGGTTTGCGTTGTCAAGACATGATGTAAATGGTCCATTAAACGCTTTGCCTCTTGTGATTTCTTTTTTGGGTTGATATACGTGTTAATCAGCCGAACCTCTTTCTTGTTTCCCCCAAGATTTAATACCATCTCAACAGTATTTATGGATGGAGAATTGGAAGTGAGCGCTTGTACATTACCAATAGTTGAGATTTTTGTGTAGGTTGCTAGGCCACCTGCCATCCGACCGAACTTGCTTCTCCTTATGGCTGGGGAATGATGGCAGGTATAGCCGTCTAGGTGAATCGGCTCCTCCAGCCATGTCTCCTGGAAGAGAATTATATCAAATGATTTCACGTAGTTTAAGAAGTCGTTATCCGCTGCTTTATTGTTAAGGCCGTTTAAGTTCCACGAACATAACTCCAAACATGGTGTAGCTGGGCACAGGCCTAACTCCGTTAGGTGTCCTTGTCATTGGCAGTTATATGATGTATTGCATATTCTAAAAAGTCGATCTTCTACCGTGCTGTGGGGATTTGCCGTCAATGAACCACATGACTGAGTAGAACACCATGAAAGAAGGCCTACGAGCCAAAGTTATTACCACGAGAAAATAGTCTTTAACATCAGTAGTTGAACCAGGCAATGCTAGCTTGGTTCAAAAGGAGATGTGTTCGACCAGCCCCTTTTTGCAGGGTTATCCCCAAACGTTTTGCCGTCTTCCTCCAATTTCCTCTGCCCTGTTTTTGTTGGCTTTAGGACTTTGGGCACTTTACCACTGCTAACCAGTGCTTAAGTGCATATGCTAGCTGTCATAATTGTATTTAGGATTGGTTTATCCATGATTGGCCTATTTTATGTACTGGGAAGTCACTAGTAATGTGCACAGTGTGTGCCCATGGCCTGTAAATCAAATGCTACTAGTGGGCCTGCAGCACTGATTGTGCCACCCGCATGAGCAGCCCTGCAACCATGTCTCAGTCCTGCCACTGCAGTGTATGTGAATGCAGTTTTAAACTGCCATGTGACCTGGGAAGTGCCCCCACTTGCCAGGCCCAAACCTTCTCTTTTACTACGTGTAAGGCACCCCTAAGGTTGGGCCAAGGTAGCCTGATGGGCAGGGTGCAGTGTATTTAAAAGGTAGGACGTGTACTGGTGTGTTTTACATGTCTGGATAGTGGAATACTACTAATTTCATTTTTCAATATTGCAAGGGCTAGCTCACCCAAAGGTTATCATTGGAGCTCCCTTGTAACCTTGTACAAGTGTAACTTCCGATTGGGAAAATATAGAGATTTAGAGTTTGGGGTCCCTGAACTCACAATTTAAAAATGCATCTTTCAGTAAAGTTGGTTTCTTAAATTGCGTGTTTGAAAATGCTACTTTTAGAAAGTGGGCATTTTCTTTCGTTATCATTCTGTGCCTCTACCTGCGTGTGAAATTCATGTTTTAGTTTAGACTGCCAGTTGGGCTGTTTGTGAATTCACTCTAGACAGTCACACAAAGGGGAACTGAGGTGTGCCCTGCATATCCTGATGGGTGTTCCTGAGCTAGAGTGGTGGGAGGAGTTGTCACTGACACCTGAATAGGGCTATGTTTGTCCTCACACAAAGCTATTCTCCACCCCCCTGAAGTGTGTCTGGAGCCAGGTAAGCCCGACTCATTGTACTCTCTGCTCTGTGCACTTTCACCGCATGGGCCAGATGGAGATAAAGCGTTGAAGACGCTCTAGGATAGCAGTGTAGGAAGATTTCAAAATTTTGTGAGCTGTGAGGTAAGCGTGGGGTCACGGTCCACCGCCCTTACCAGTCTAGCACTCCTTCCCTTATTTCTCAGTCCAAGGTCCTGTGGACTTCCACTACTATTGGATGCAGATGCCCTCTGTGACCACCATGAAGTTATTCTAGTAGAGGCTGTGTTATGATTCTCAGCTAATTAATGCCGACTATGATTCGCCTGATATTCACAGAAGACAGGGTCCTCCAGGCAGTCCTGTGGGAGTTTCTAAATGGGTGTCGATGGGCGTGGGGGTGACCATCGGAGATCCGTCATGTGGTCATCATGATCAGAGACAATGTGTCCCAGGTAATCTTGCATGTTAAACAAGACGTACTAAGAAGGAAGAACAGAGAAAGCAATCAAGGTGCACATAAAGACTGTGGTGTACCGAGTAAAAACAGTATAGTTTACTTCTAGGGTTTCGAGATCTCCAGGAGTCCATCAGTGACCAGTGAGGCACCCAGCTTCTGTAGCGTTCAGCTTGTGTATAAGGAGGGGGAGCGCGGCAAGGGGGTTGGGATCTATCTAGATTGAGGTCCGGTACGCAGTTGTAGTCGCCCACCAATACCCAGGGTACGAAGTTTTGTGGGCTAGTACAGTGGAGAGAGTGTCCCAGGGGATCCCCTGGTCTATGTTAGGTGTGTAAATGCTCCCAAGGAGTATGGGCGGGCCATCTAGGCAGCCCTCAAGAAACACATATAGATCGCCCTTGTCCACTATCATATCAATACAATACAAAGGCATTTGTAGAGCGCACGGCTACTCCAGAGGGAGAGTCCCGGCATTAACAGCAGGACTGCTATAGAGAACAGAAAGGAGCTAAGCATTAAACAGGTGGGTCTTTAGGAATTTCCTGGAAAGCTTTTCTGAGGGAGCAAGGCAAAGGCTTGATGGAAGCATATTCCAAACCTTAGCTGTCAAGAAGGTGAAGGACCTTCCACCACATCGGGTCCTGCAGGAGCCATTGAGTGTTAAACCTGAGGGATCTGCTCTGGTCATAGGGCTTGGGTCTGCATCTCCGGTACAGAGGTCCCTTGTTCTCCAATTTGCACCTTGAATTTGATCCGACTGCTCACAGGTAGCCAGTAGAGCTGGCGAAGATATAAGGGCACCAATTGCCAAATCAGGATCTTGAGGATAAGGCGAGCAGCAGCATTCTGTATAATCGGCAGCCTTTGCAGGAGCTAAAGCGGCAAGCCCAGATAAAGACTGTTGGTGTTGTCCGATTTCCAAATAGTCGTGTGCATATGTAGAGTAAGTAGTGGTGTGTATAAGGCCCTTCCAGTGCTTGAAATGGTGCCCCAGTTCCTCCCCCGTTTTATGTGTTTCTTGTAGGAAAACTAACTGCGTGTGTTGGTGTTTAACAGAAGAGTAGACTTCATACCACTCCTAGCAGTGTGCATTCCACATATGTTTAATGTAAGGAAGCGAATATCAGAATTGGGAGCCATCGCATAGGCAGGGAGCAACGAGTAGTGCAGCAGGAGGGAGCCACCCAGGGCAATTACCAGTCCACCGGCCTACCCAGCCAGCGGCACAGGGGTTGTGCAGTGTTCGCCCGCATCTAGCCAAATGTGTATGGAGAAGAGAGGGGAAAAACTGTAACAGACAGAATGGAAACAACAAAAAGAGTCTACCGCAGCAGCAGCATCCCAAACGAAGCATGTTAAGGAGAACACAAGTGTATCGCGGGGGGACTGGGTCCTGGGGTGGAGTGCAGTGTCCTTATGCCCTAAGAAATTAGGGCTAAGCACAGCGGTTGGGACTGCCAACGGGCCGGGGGTCCACTATGTGTAACTAGTGAGAAGTATGGGCATGTCAGAGGCATCACGAATGAGCACAGAGAGTCGTGCCAAGGGATCATTGAAAAGAAAAGCGTGTGGTGAGCTCCATGGTGGGGGCAGCGTATGGGGAGTGTACTGTTCAGCAGGGAAGGACAAATATAGTAAGGGTAAGAGTGCAGTATCAGGCCTGAAAACAGTACCTAATTATGGATAAAGGGCTTGCGGAGGAGAGATCAGAGGAGGAAAGTCAAATGAGGTTGTCTGCTGTTTGTGGTGTCACCAATGTGGGAGTTTGAGAGCCACTTTGAGAGTCATTAGAGGGAAGGGTGTTATCATCTGTTGTGAAAATGTGCGGACCCTTCTCATTGTCACTGGCAATGGAATCGGTACCCAAGATGTTTGCAGCTTGCAGGGCACATCTTTGGTTTTCAATAATTTTCTCAAGGTTTGGAGGTGTTGTCAGAGATGAGCGTAAAGTGGCTGCTGCTCGTGACCTGACCCACTGTCTCTGATGCAGGTTGGGTGGATCTGGAGCGGGTCTAGTGTGGTACGGTGGTCCATGATGTTGATCTGTCCAGTCCCAGGCATTCTTTGGGTATATGAAAAAAGTAGATGCTCAGTCGGCCATGATCCTGAGGCTGGCTGGGAACAGCAGTGAATATTACACTCCAAGTTGGCGGAGACGAAGTTTGACTTCCAGGAAGGAGGCTTGCTGGCCCTGGCTGCACGGGCATCACAATCATTAAAGTTTAAAAAATTGTAGCCAGCATGGGGTGTGGAGGGAGGCTGCAAGCAGGCACATGATGAGCTCTCTCTAAGGAGAAGAAGGGGGCAAGATCGAATGATGGAGTGAATGACATGAATCAGGTTTCCAAATATGGGAGGGGATCTTGACCCTCCACCCCTTCCGGCAGTCCCAGCATTTGTATGTTACTCCTCTGTGAGTGACCCTCTATGCCTTTCGGCCTATCTTTGTATCTGCCCTAATGGAGGCAAGACATTCCTCTTTCTGTTTCCCAGCTTCCCTCTCTTCTGTCTTTAAGGTGGTCTGTCTTAGTCATATCTTGCCTTTCCCAATTGTGACATTATTCTTATAAGCTTCTATTTCTGGGCTCTATTATTTTTAAGGCCTAAAAAATAAAAGGAAACAGTTATATGCACACACAAATAAAGGTAACAAGCGTATTTTATCACTTTGGGCCAGATGTAGGTAATTCATATTTACCGACTCTTAAATACCGAATTTTACCGATTCGGTATTTAAGAGTCGGTAAATATGAAGGGGGGAGATGTAGGTATTTCCAGATGTTGAAATACCGAATCTTTAGAATTCGGTATTTACCGATTCGGTAAATACCGAATCGGTATTCCCTATTGATTCCTATGGGCTGTGAAGCCCATAGGAATCAATGGGAAATACCGAATCGGTAATTACCGAATCGGTAAATACCGAATTCTGCAAGGGTGCAGGGGGTGTCACTTTGACACCCTCTGGCACCCCAAAAATAGGCATGTGCGCCATGTGGCACACAGACATGCCCTAAGGGCATGTCTGTCTGTCACATGGCTAGGTGTGCATGCACACATGTGCATGCACACCTGATTTCGGTATTTTAACACCCAATTGGATTGTGTGTTAAAATACCAATTTTGTAGGGCCTTTGGGACTCAGAAGAGTCCCACCTACATCTGGGATTTACAGATTCGGTACAAATACCGAATCGGTATTTTACAGAATCGGTAAATTTACCGAATCGGTAAATGTACCGATTCTGTAAAAATATGCCCCTACATACCAATTCTTCAATACCGGTCGGTAACGGCCGAAAATAACGATTTTCGGCCGTTACCGACCGACCTACATCTGGCCCTTTGTTTCTTGTTTGCTTTAGGACTCCTTCATCAAGACTTGCCACCCTTTGGACCCTTAACCAATACGTAAGACTGTATTTGGGTATTATCTTCACAGGTCGTGTTTATCAACCACATATACCACCCTAGAGCCTGAGGCAGATACCCTACCCAATGCGTTTAGGTTACAGAATGTCAAAACCTAGCTTGTCCCCCCTTCCCAATGCTTTTTGAATTAAGGAACTCTCGATCGACCCAAAACCCACCTGACAAAACCACAGCCCTCCTGGACAGTGAAGGGTCCATAGTTTTCACTGGTCCCAGGAGGTGGCATTTACCATTACACGGTCCATTCATCAAGGCCTTTCAAATTTTACTCACCTGTATCATATCACCCCGCTGCATTGCTTGGATGATTTTTCAAGGCTTCTTTTTACAAGCTTGCTGTATTTGTGTCCTTTGTCTTTCTCCTGCTTTTCTCATCTAGTCTCCCTGAATCTTCCTGGTCTAGCTGCCTCTAGAAATGCCTTCTAATTAGCTCTTTCTGCCTCTCCAACCTCTTTTTTTCATCTCAGTTGGTTCTACTGTTCCTCCCTTTTCCTTTCCTGTGGACTTTGTCTTTCTTCTCTGTCTAGGGGTTCCAACTGACTTCGCTTCCAGCCTGCATGTTGAGGGACGTCCTCAGGTGAGTGCTCCCACTCACATCTCTGCCCCCGTACAGTCTTCCAATTAGTAATCTTTTTTATTGCTGGGTATTTAGGCTTCTTGAAGAAGTCTGCATTTTCCTGTTCCAGCTCCACCTGTGGCGTCCCCCAACTGACTTCCAGTGCTGCTCACCTCCTCTTAGAAATCGGTTCTTTCAGGCCTGGGGCCGACAAAACCAGCATACCGCTAGGACATCGGGTCCGTCAACCTAGCCGGTCTTTGACCTCAGGAGGTGTTCTTCAGGCTCCACAACTCACTCCGTCCTGCACCCGTTCTGTTCAGGGATCCCAAAAAGGTCTGTGTATCTACAGGCGAGCGTCACCATGCAGGCCTCGGATTATCACTATTCCTTTGCAGCTGCAAAGCATTTCCTCAACTGTAGATAGGTCAGTACAGATCTGCAGCTATTTCTCCTGTCAGGTAGGCCGTCGAAACTCGAGCTCCCTCGTTTCATCTTCAGTTTCTACCAGAGTGTCAGAAAAAAGTGCAACACTGCATGCATGTCAACATTTTCAAGCTGGTAAGAGAGAGATTTTGAAAAATAAGTCTGGGAATTGATTTTCCCCATTGACTTATGTCGGAGTAGGGGAGAATTTAGGTGGGAGACACCTCAAATACAGCCATTTTGGGCTTAAAAAATCAAGTGTCTTCCACCTGAATTGAGTCAGTTGACATGTATGATCCTATTTTCCTTCTGTGTATTTATGCTCTTAATCGCTAATGTCTGTTAGAAACTTGGAATTTTGGCAGATCATTAGTTCAGGTTGCAGACCTCTCTAGCAAGTGCTGCCATTTTGGATTGTGGTTCCATTTCCTTCATAGTCCTAAAATTCCACTATTACATTTTTTTAAATAATTTCGGGAAGATGTTAGCCTTGTTGGTTAACAAAGTAATCAGCCTGTAGTTTGTTGGATCTAAACACAGACATTTTTTAGGTCTCGCCAAGGCAGTGCTTGCAGTGTCTCTTCGAGACATGTTTATTTCTGAATATTGGCTTTAAGTCCCGCCCATGTTCTGTCCATATTATTAATTGGTACCTTTGACTGTCTTTTGTAAATGCATTTTTTTAATTGGTTAATTTGTTCACTAGCCCCTCCTTAGTTATTCCCTTTCTTTTGTTTGTAAGCTGAACCGAAAGAGGAGGGACCAGGGACAGATAAAGGTCCGGCATTCAAGCCTCTGCAGATACTGTGCGAAACAAAGGTATGCAGTTCCTATCAAGAGAGAAGGTCAAAGGCTGCCTGGAGGGTGAAGGGATCTGCTCCCTTAGGAAAAAGGGCCATCACACACCCAAGGGGTGTCATGCTTCATCATTGGGCAGCTCCTCGTTGGTCAGGCGCTGCAGTGACCAAAGGGCCTTGCAGAGTGACTCTTTGCCGGAGTTCTTTTGTTTTTGCTGATGTGAAGGGTGAAGTGTAAGGGTGTGTGTGAAAAAACTTGAGTAGATCTGGTCAAAAAAATTAAAAGTAAAAATGACTAAAAGACCCCAAAATACTAATTACTAACTGGGTTCCTTTGTTATGGTTAAAAACGTATGGTCTGGCTAAAGATGGATATAATGGTCCAATCCAGCATAAGGTGATGTTTTTAAAAAGAAAGTCAACATGTTTCTTGCCCTGTTAGTGGCATAAAGTTTATGGAATTTCGTCAGGATTGAAATCTTAATCTACTTGTGTAGGTGTGGAAAACAAGTTCACGTACACTATACCATACCCTAGATAGATCACACTAGTATGTAGCATACATTCAGGAGGGAAAAGGGACCAAATTATAGGAGAGAGAGCCCCCGTCGTATGGTCAGAATGGACGCTCACTGGTGTACCGAAGGTCAAATATCTGCGAGCACATCTAGTGGCCGGCCTACCCCTCATCCAGCCTGTATGGGAGTACAAAACACCATAACTGCAGTATTCCTAACTCCCATTCCTTCGCCACATTTCTCCATTCACACGCTCTCAGTTGCAGCCCTTTCCCCTTGCATTATTTATTAGGGTTTTAAGCCAAATAGAGCGCAATGTTTCACTTCCGTCCCATTTATATTGTAGCCTGCTCTCCAAACTCCATCTGCAGCCTCTTAACAGATTTGGTACATAAAAATGCAAAAAGGCTCTGCCAACTCTAGGGACTTGCTTCCTAATCTCTAAAAGGCAAACTCTCTAATTAAACATTATGCTTATATAAGCAAATTCATAGTATGTAAGAATATTCAGAAACAATGCTTCTTTATGCAACACACACATATATACATCTTTTATAAAAATTACTTTAATTTATTAGATTACAATACAGCAGAGGTAAATGCTTCAAACCAAAAAACATAAGTTAAAAACGTTCTCGTTTGCAACACCAAAAGCTCTCACTTTTACCAATGTGAGACCTATTGCATTGCAAATGCTTGTTATATATTGGTTCAATTCTTCCAAGAGTGAAACAAATTGGGACATCTCAAGACTGTACATTACAGTAGAAAAAGCATTAATGTTCGAACCCCAAAATCAGCTTTGAATAGATTGATCAACAGACCATTAAGGCAAGTAAGAACTACAGTTCATTCATTGACTTTCAGTGCCAAGCACCTCTTCTTCTGGAATTATTTAGAGAAGTACCCTACAGATTAAACAGTTTTTGCAAAAGCAATTTAATGCTGCTCTGTTGTCAATGACCAAACAACTGAGGCAACATTCTTAATAATTATCATGTCCATTTCCATTGAGCACTTTTAGTCATATGCTTTTTTGTCAACCAGGTATGTAGTTTAAACTGCTTTTTTATTTTAGCCTTTAGTGTTTTACACTTTTCCAAATAATTTCCTTATTTAGCTTTCAAATTGCACCCTGCTGTGTCTTCAGAGACTTGTAATGACTCATATGTTTGCATAAGTAATTGATTTAAACACGAAAGTAGTAGGCAGCAAAACATTTAGGAGACAAAGGTTGATGCAAATTAACTAGCAGACTATTGCACGGAGTAAAGATACCCTCTTGAACAATTCCAGACTCTTTTAAAATGGTCTTGGGTTTTACATTCTATGCAAGTACATAAAACCTCCGTAAATTCTGGTAATTTTATTGCCTTTGATGTTGATGAGTCTCTTGTATCAATTTCGCTGTAAGAACAACATAATTTGAATAGAAAATGACAGTTCAAATATTTTTGGGAAATTATCAAACATATACTCTACTAGCACCTCATAGTGGAATGACCATTGGGTGAACTGGGTAAAGATTCTTGATTGTTAAAAGAGTAAAATGTATGCTGTACCGATCATCTAATAGTACATTAGCTGTAGTGACTTTTCATTGGGACTGATATGTGGCTCTCGGAATCTACCATGGTTAGTATGTTCATCATCAAACATGTTGCCATTGAATTACTCCGTGACAATGATAACATCGTTTTGATATTTATCTAGTACATTCGCTAGAAGTCCAATGCAGTTTTCACTGGACAATTGGTCCTTCCCACTTCTGGTAGGCAATAGATTTGTAATATTACAATTTCTCTATAACACTGCCTGTGTTGATTATTTAAAATGTTATATAGCTAATACAAATAACTTTACAGTCTTAAGGACTTCAGCTGTCCATTTTAAATTTGTTTCTAACAGCTAAGCTAGCCAACGGCATGATTGGCCTCCTCATTCGAGTAATGTGAGAGTATTAAAACAAATAAATGCATCCAGTTCCATGCTTTGGGTTGTCTGTGTCTCTTGTACCAAAGGATTTGGTTAAAATCTATTAAATCTGAATGCACGGATTGTAATGGGTGTCTATTTTGGTCATTGGTCTCCGTAATAGTGTACCCGATTTATATGGAATACCTATTGCTGTAAAAAATCAAAAAATAAAGTAAAAAAAAATATGAGTGCACAGATGCCTGTGAACGCCCTCTACATTCTGCTAGAGCCAGTCATCTTATTTTTTTTTAGTTTCATTAATCAGAAATGTTAGTCAATAAATCTTTAAAAATACACATTTTGTTCATGGTTTTGGAAACCATTTGAGTGTTTACAATGTCTCTGGCCCCCTATAATAGAACAGAGTCATAATCTCTCTAAAAGTAGGCATGGTTTGTAATATTATGTAGGCTAGTAACTTTATTCAGTAAACCTTTATCTGGCTCTTCATCTTTTTTAATAATACTATACAACCTGGCGAATCAGTTAGTTTACTACAACCCTTTTCCCCCACTGAAATGACTCCTTCTGGTATGGGGCAAGCTGCTTCAAGTAGAAACCAATTATGTGTCAGTTTATTCCTATCCAGACCCATCAGTGAACCTTCTAAATGGCATGCTGCCCGGTGATATCACTCTTGTGTGCCTCCCCTCTCTGCCATCCCACTACCAACCACAGACCTATGTGGCCCCTGAAATGTATTTCCAGTTTGGGGGGGATACATTTTCAGGCACTCCATCACCATGCTACTGAAGCACTGGAAGCTTTCACAGTTTTACCACAGCTGTCTCTCACATAAGGGATCTTGGCGGAAATTACGTTGGACTATCACCCAAAGGTGGGTGAACAGTCCAACAACATTTCTTTCAGCATCACAGCCACCAAATTGGTAATTCCTATATAGGAGCCGGTAGCAGCTGCTCAGACCTTGGGACCAGCACCTTCCAAAGGACTCCACATGGGGTGGAAGGAACAAATGATAGCTAGGACATCCGCGTTTTTATAACCAGTGCCGCAAAATTAAGCCCTATATATGTTCCCCTTGTTGAGTAAGTCACGTTTTCTCTCATAAACCTGTAGTGAGATTAATAAAGTAATTAAAGACCCCGGCATTTTATCTTAGTTTCCCGCCCTTTTTCAGTGCTGTAAATTTGTACAGATTGGTCAGCTTACACTACCCCTTCCTGCTTTTACACCAACGATTGATACGTCCTTCCACTAGATAGATTATAAAATCGAAAGGTGCCACTCTGAGTAGAAACCTTTTATGCCTTCACTTCTCTGACTGTTATTGTTATGTACAAATATAACACATTTTGCTGACGAAAGGTGTGCTTTCTGTCCACTGCCATATCTCCCAAAGCAATATATCTGCCATTCTCGAATCCTAATGATTCTACCTGTGGAAGGTTTGCATATCTGTTCCAATATAGGTAAGCAATGTCCCTACAGAGTGGTGAACTGAAACAGAAGAATCAGTAGGAACATTGATTCATTGATTCTTCTTAAATGTGTTTATCAAAATTTATAATCAAACCCCATTGGCAAAGGTCAGCGGGCCCCATAAGCTTAACTTTAATATCGGAGTTTCTACACAAATGCAATATTCCATGGTACCTTGGGGTCTGCAACGCCTACTTAGGGGACCCTCACCTGTTCAGAAAATTAAACAACATTAACAAATTGACAAAGTGCGTGTGTGTGTGTGTGTATATATATATTTCTTCACTGAAAAAAATCAAGCTTAAAGTAACATTATAGTTATGTGACTATGTCAGTGACAGCATTAACATTTTGATCTAAATAAAACACAGAAATTCACCAGATAGACTTGCGCCCCTGCCATGCACTGCTTATGGCATATTACATCACTCATGATATGTTCTATGACATCCTTTATGACATCACTGATTACGTAATCCAATGAGTGAGCTAGTTTTATAGTTTACATAGTGGTAAGTAGCATATTACTTTTCTATCTAATTTTGTACAGCCTGTTTCCAGCTAATAGATGTAACTGTGTATAAAACACATGTGCTTCTAATGTATTATAGGTACGTGGAGGTATTGAACACATTATAAATCTTAGTATTGAAGAGTTACTCTGTGTGTAGGTGACAGATGATGATTTGTGTTCATTAACCTCCACACAGGTTTTTGGGTACTGCAGAAAAAGTTTCCAGCAAGGCAAAGATTGTACGCACTACATAGTAAGTATTGTAAGCAGCCTTGAGGTATTAGACAGAATCGTCTCCACATGACAATTTCTAGTTAACATAGAAGACTGGGTACATCAGGTATAAAGCCATATACATGTAATTGTTTGGCTTCAGAAGATGGGATATCTGTAAAGTTTCCACCACAGTATGAAGGCTGCAGGTAGTAGAATCTTTAGCATCTTCAGAAATTGCTTATTTTAAGCGAATAGTGTCTTTTTTGCCAAGTGTTGCATAGAGTGTACACTGTTCAGTACATTCTGTATTGTATTTGTCATGAGAATTTCACTTTCTGCAAACAGTCTGGTACAGGGTAAACTCTTTCTCCTTACAGTCAATATGGTTTTCAGTACTCACATTTCTACTTATATCAACTTCATTTCTCAATGTAGGTTCGGTGACTGTCAGGGGATTGATACAGATAAAAGCTGTCCGTAGTAGGGCATTCCTTTTGGAACAGACATTCAGTATTTTTAGGAACTTGGCTTTCTCTGAACAGTTGTATACAGATTGAACACCGTATGCATGGAGGATTTCCAATGTATCTGTAGTTGATTGTTAATGTGAACTACACTACCCGTGAAGTGTATGGTATAGAGCAACTACAGCAGGGTTGGGGTAATTTATGGACCTCTTTGCCTGCAACGTGGCAGACAAAAGCTCATCAGTGACGCTAGAATACACCGTCCAAAGAAGAGCAAGCAGGAGCCAAGAAAAACAACAGCTGGGTAAATAGAACAGGGAAAGAAAGAAGGAATATTGTATGGAAGGTTGACAAGAAGGAAGTATGGATGAATGTGTGGGTGAATGAATAGGTATGTGAATGGTTGAGTGGGTGAAAAGAAGAGTGGGTGGTAGATGGATGGACAGATGAAAGAATGGGAGAGGAAAGGGGTGGATGAGAGGGCAAAAAGATGAGTGAATGGATGCCAGAGTGGATGAATGGCTGGATGGCAGAGTGGATGGGTGAATGGCAAAATTGATGAATGGATGGGTGGCAGAGTGGATGGATGGATGGTAGTTTGGATTGATGATTGGCAGATTGGATGAATGGATGGTTGGATAGAAGAGTGGATGGATTTGATGGATGGTTGAGTGGAGAGACGGATGGATGGATGGAATAGTTGATGACTGGATGGATGGCAGGAAGGATGGATGGATGACTGTATGGCAGAGTGGCTGAATGGATGAGCATTAGAATGGGTGGACTGATGGGTGAATGGATAGAAGAGTGGATGGATGGAAGGCAGAGTGGATTGATGGATAGCAGAGTGGATGAATGGATGGATAGCAACATGGGTGGATTGATGACTGAATGGCAGAATGGATTGATGGTAGAGTGGATGGTCGGATGGATGTCAAAATGGATAGATGCAAAGTGGATGGATGAACAGCAGAGTGGATGGATAGATGGCTGAGTGGATGGATGAATGGTTGGATGAGTGACAGAGTGGATGGATGGATGGCAGAGTGAATGGGTAGCTAGCTAGATGGCAGAGTGGAATGGTAGATTGCAGAGTGGATTGATGATGACAGAGTGGATGAAAGAATTGATGCATGGCAGAGTTGAAGGTTTGATGAATAAAAAGCAGAGTGGATGGACAGATGGATGGCAAAGTGGGTGGATGTCAGAGTGGACGAATGGATGGATGGCAGATCGAATTGATGGCAGAATATATGGATGGATGAATGGCAGAGTGTAGGGATGGATGGCTGATTGTCTAGAAGGATAATGGCTGTCAGAGGGGATGGATGGATAGCAGATGGGATAGATGAATGGCAAAGTGCATGTATGGATGACAAAGTGGGTGGATGGTAGAGTGGATGGGTGACGGAGTGGATAGATGGATGGTAGAGTAGATGGATGAATGAATGGCAGAGTGTAGGAATGGATGACTGTATAGATGGTTAATGGATGGCAGAGGGGATGGATGGATATCAGAGGGGATGGATGAATGGCAGAGTGCATGTATGGATGGCAAAGTGGGTGGATTGCAGAGTGTATGGATGGCAGTGTGTGGATAGATAGCTGGAGGGGTGGCTGGATGGCAGAGTGGATGGATAGATGGCTTGCAGGTTGGATGGATGAAGGGATACATTGGGGAAAGATTGAATGATGGAGGAAAGAATGAATGGATGACAGAATGTAAAGGTGAAATAGTGGATATTAGCAGGTGGGTGGAGGGGGAAAGAGTGAATTGACAGACACATGGATCGCAGAGACAAGGAAGCTCTTCAAAGGAGAGTTTGCTCACTTGCTCCGTGGCCTCAGCGCTTTAATGTAAAGTGAGGGCTATTTAAATTTTCTGGCTACGCCCTTGGTATATGGGCAAATTTGGCACATAACCCCTGCTTGTACACCTAAGGGAGTTGTTTCTGGAATGGCATTCAGCGTGGGGACACGCTTCTTAGCGTAACCATGCGCTTTATAAATTTCCCTTATTATTATTATTATTATTATTATTATTATTAATGGTGCTCCATATTCTTTTGGGCTATTTTGTACTTACATTCAGAGCTCTATTTCTATACCTGTTTATAAAGTAATGTGTGCAAAAGAAGCTTGAATGATGTCAACAGTGATGTAATATCTGAGTTTATAAGCAATGCATGGAGGGGGTGCAATTTTAATTGTTTTAAAAAAAAATACTTTTTATTGAGTTTCACATGAGTTCTACATGACATCAGTTTCTGATGTATTGTGATATATACAGCTGCAGGATCATGCTACGATATAACATATATATATTGTCCCCAACTCCCCCCACTCCTCTTAGCTGCTCATATAGTAATGTAATAAACACCTTTATTACCATTGCTCAACATGTCAACAAGCATGTGGTGTAGCTTCAGTTCCCTGCACTGTGGCTCCGCACATGCAACTCTACTTTACTAATCTCCTGCCTGGGGGTCTCCTGTCCCGCAAGAGCATTACAAATTTGATCCCATACAACTTTGACCACTCATTACACACAAACAGTGTGATTTCCCTTATGTCTCATTGCTAGTTCCAACTTCTGCTGCCACGTCACTCTTGAGATCTGTCAAAATCTGTGTCCATGATGCCTAGTCATCCTCCAAGCGCTCATCACGTCTTGCATATTTCATTCTAACTTCTTCTGCTACTGCCCATTTGGACATATCACGTAACCACCCAGCATTTTTAGAGGAGGCAAGGGGTGCCCCATGCCTTTGATAGCAATCCGCTGTTTAGCCAGTTCCAAGAGCAACATTTGGAATTTGCAGCTAAGTTTCTTTTTCGATGGAGCAGGGATCAGACTTAGCAGTATCGCTTGTGGGTTAAGGGGGAACTCCCATCAAGTTGCCTGATTTAAACTTCACAAGACTCCTCCGCAGTAAGACACTATCAGGGAGCAACTCCTTACCATATGCACAAAGTGCGCTTCAGGGATTCCACACCGTGGACATCTGTCAGGTTGTGTAGGCTCTTGGGCGAGAGATTCCCTTGGTGTGGGTAGTGATATTGTATCTGCTTAAAGAATACATTAGAGCTCATGGTACGCACCCCATATGGACCTTTTCCCAGTTGTGTGTAGGGAGGACCTCACCCAGCATCTCTTTCCACTTTCCATGCACCTTAGGCACAATCTTCAGTAGATCCTCACAGAGTACCCCACCGCAGTCTGACCATTGGGAGCGTCCCAGGGTTCGCCGCAATTAGGTTGCCCAACGACAACCATTAGGATTTGTGAGGATTGATCCATAGCCCCAACACCTCACTGATGGCTTCCAAAACATGCAGAAGCACTGAGACAAGTCCTCTGGATTTTGCAAGGGCATCATCTGCATACTGAGACAAAATGTGCGTAGTGTCGCCTACCAGGATCCCCCAGGGCTCAAGCCTACAGCGCAGCAGCGCTGCTAGAGGCTCCATCGCCAGGGTGAATAACAGGGGAGACAAAGGACAGCCCTGCCTGGTGAAGTGATGTAGTTGAAAGCTTGCGGAGACCAGACCGCACGTCTGAACCCTAGCACTTGGCTCAGTGTAGAGCAGTTTAATCCACGCTATATACTTGGGTCCAAAATCCACCTTCTCCAGTACGCGTCAAAGGTATTCTCACGTGACCGAATGAAACACTTGTTCAATATCAAGAAATACCAATACATATGAGCCCTCACACATGAGTGAAGTGCGGATAACATGGAACAGTCTGTGCAGATTATACATGGTGCTTCTCTGCGGGATGAAGCAGCACTGATCTCCATGTATCGGTTTTGGCAAATATGGGAGCAACTGTGCATCTGAAAGTCCACTCAGGATTTTGACATCTACATTCAGTAGGGAGAGCTGCCTGTATGACGACACCGCCACCGGATCCTTGCCCAGTTTCAGTTCCAGTACTATGAGGGCCTCCAGCATGGTGTCTGGAAGACGTCCATGCTTGAGTGCCTCTTGATATACCTCCAGGAGTTTATGAACCATCACCTCAGCATATTTGTGGTAAAATTCCGTACGTAGGGCATTACCTACCAACATTTTTACCGGTTTCTGTTGCCGCAGTGCTGCATGTATTTCTTCTTTCGTAATGTTCTCTTCAAGAGCCGCCTTCTCCTCTGCACCTGACTTAGGGAGGTCTACATCAGCCATAATGACTATCTCATGGTTGTCCGGCCAGAGCCATGCTTCGCATACACCCCCTTAAGGTGAGCCTGGAACACTTAATTTATTGTTTTTGAAAATCGCGAAATTAGCACCGGGCTTTGTGCATATTTGTAGACATCATATAGACCGCAATACCAGCCGCGTTTCCAGAATGCACCACATCAGGAGTACAACCAATTCCCAGAAAATCCACCGATGATGTACAACCAGTACTTGGAAACACGCAACAACCGGTACTGGAGAAATTAGACACCTTACCCATATTTAACCTCAGCAAATCGAATTTATCGGAAGATACTATTTCTGTCTTATCAAAAGGTTTGACGTTTGCTCTGCATTCTGGTCTGAATAAATTCTACTTATTTAGAGATCTGCAGGCCTTCTTCCGTAAAATTAGGTTAAAATTCTTTTTTCAGGGCCAGGAAGAAATAACACAAGAAGCTAATTTATCTGGCTTAAAACCTAAATCACTATTTACTCCTATGGCAGAACAACTTCCACCTCAGGTGGCTATATTTGAACAAGTGTTGGTTGACAAACTGACTAATATTACATCCCATGTACCTAACACTCCATTCAACTTAAATCAAGCGGAACACAAAGCCTTAAACCAAATTAAAGCTGATAAAAATCTAGTGGTAAAGGCATGTGATAAAGGTGGAGGAATTGTAGTATATGACACTGCGAATTGCATAACAAAAATGGAAGAAATGCTAGATGACACAAGGTTCTACTTACTCATTATCAGAGATACTACATCCCAAACGTCGACTAAAATTAAGAAATCGACAGACAAGGCATTAAGAGATGGTGAAATTTGTAAAAAAAAGAACATGAGTATCTAAAAGTAAAAAATCCCAAGTTAGCGAGTATCTATGGGATACCCAAAGTTCACAAAAATACCCAAAATCCACCTTTGAGGCCTATAGTTACAACAATAGGATCTGTAACTGAACCTTTGGGCAAATATATAGATGCTATTCTTTGTCCACACATCTCACGTACACCAGGACATGTCAAAGATACCAGGCATATTATAAATTTAGTAGAAAATGTCAGTTTCTGTGATACCTCACAGTTATTAGTGACAATGGACATAGAGGCCCTATATAGTAATATTCCAATCATGGGGGCCCTAGAGGCGGTCCATTGGTTTATGCATGAATACAACATAACGTGTCCCTCAGTATTTATTCTTGAATGCCTGAAAATTGTTCTGTGTGACAATATATTTTAGTTTAACGGTAAATTATTTAAACAGCAACAGGGAGTAAGTATGGGAGCATCGTGTGCACCTACCATTGCAAATATTTACATGTCCCAGTTTGAGAACTGTTTTGTTTTCAATGAAGTGGCACCGTTCTATGAATCAGTGACCAAATGTTCACGATACATAGACGATGTATTCTTCATTTGGAATGACAACATGGACAACCTCCACCAATTTATTGAATGGATAAATTTATGTGATGTAAATATTAAATTTCCTAATCACATTAATGACAAGGAAGTGGAGTATTTAGATGTTATTATTAAACATCAGAATGGTACCCTCGCAGTGGACTTATTTGTTAAGCCCACAGCGAGGAACACGTTTTTGCACTATGACAGCTTTCACCCCACAGTTCAGAAAAATAGTGTCCCATTCGGGGAGTTCCTGCGTCTTCGACGCAATTGCACGAGTATTTGTGATTATGATAAAAAATCAATGATGATGAAAGCAAAATTCCTTACACGAGGATATCCGAAAAAAATAGTGCGCGACTCATACAAGCGGGCTCGCTTCTATGATCGGCAGCACCTTTTGCAACCTAATAATGACAAGAAAGATCCAGGTTTGGTTTTTATTACTAAACATTCAGTCCTAAATGAAAGAATTAGACAGATTGTATGCGCAAATTGGCACATACTTAATGAAAATACGTCCAGAGAAACCCGGTTGCCTAAGCCCATGTTTGCGTATCGGCTGAATAAATCTTTAACCGCTTCCGTGCGGCAGGAATTTCAGCGCTGTGCTGAACATTCCAATCGCGGGTGTGGTCGTGACGGAACCATTCCGTCATCAGCACAGCTCAACCGTGACTGATGACGGAATGGTTCCGTCACCAGCATCGAAGGGGTTAAAAGATCATATTGTTAGATCTAAAATGAATCAAAAAATGATGTCTGTCCAACAAACGCTTACCAGCGCACAGCCAGTGTTAGGCACATATAAATGTCTGAACTGTAAATCGTGTGATACAGCAATACAGGGCCCGTCACTGGAATTTAATAATCAGACAATTAAACCCAAGGACTTGAACAATTGCAAAAGTACTAATGTTATATATTTGATCATTTGCCCTTGTCACAAAGGTTATGTAGGTCAAACAGGAAGGGCAATGAATGTCAGACTGACCGAACATCGTTCAGCCATTAGGACACGTAAAATGACAGCTCCTTTGGTCTGCCACTTCACAGAACTAAACCACGCACCAGAAGATACGACTTGCTATATTTTAGAACGGATACATCATAAAACAGGACTAGACCAAGAAAAAATTAGAAAGATGCGTGAAGTTTACTGGACATTTGTTCTGGGTACAGCAGTCAGTGGCCTGAATATGGAAATTCCATGGAACCAGGCAATAATTTAAACCATAGATGCTTCCCCCATTAGTCCGATGGTAACTTAAATAGATATATGGTAAAAGAGTAACCATGTAACGTATCACAGCTATGTACCTCGTTCATAGTAAAGCACTGTATAACCAATAATAGAACATAACAGGTAGTCAACAGTTGCCTTAATAAATTATTTAACACAAGCAATGAGGCTCCAAGATACACGATATGACCCATTTGTGCTCCTGACACTTATTTCTCATATAACCATACCATTTTTAGATACGTAGTGCTAGTGAACGAGAGAAGATAACAATAGTCTTATTTTCACAGAAAGATGATTTTTCACCTTGAGATATGATTTCGATGGCACAATCGAGGACACTAGGAAACAAAATAATCTCCACCGAAAGTCTTAATCTAGACGTAAAGAATACAAGAGATAAGAAATCAATACGGAAACTATGGTTTAGACTACTATGTATGCCCTTTCTTAAGATGGCTAGGTATCAGAGCTCTAGAAGATATCGCGAGATTTCGATGTAGTGGCGCGAAAATGATCTTCTTTAAAAAGATCGACCAGATAAGAACGCCATAATTGAGGCGGGACCACGCTGGGAAATAACGGGACGCATTTTGCTGAGAATGAAGTAAGTAGGGAAGATTTTCCCTGGAACTCAAGTGGTTAGAATTGCCAGGGTTTTTTACCGTCGGGGATTGACGTGCATTTAAACTGTCGATCATGCACGTAAT
Source organism: Lissotriton helveticus (assembly GCF_964261635.1). Taxonomy (NCBI): domain Eukaryota; kingdom Metazoa; phylum Chordata; class Amphibia; order Caudata; family Salamandridae; genus Lissotriton; species Lissotriton helveticus. The sequence goes on from NC_136070.1 coordinate 558,029,921, forward strand.
CAGATCAGGTACTGCATTAGTTAACATATAAGTGTCTCCATGGGCCAATTTAATCAAGGACATTGGATTTAAAGCGGGATTTCTAGCACTATTAGAGCCAACCTTATAGGAGTGTGGGGACTTATTTAGCGTACATTTAAATAGCAGGCTACGCCGTGATCTGATATGATACAATGCGTAATCAGACATATATAGTAATAAACTACATGAACGCATTGCAATGTAGTGTTTAAATCGGGGATAGGGAGCCAATAACGGGCGGGACCTCATGTACCACTATAATTGCCCATGTAGGAGTCAGGGGCCTCGGACAAATAGATGTCAATATGGGGCACACCTATGGGTACCATAGGGAGGACATATGCAGCTTTTCCGCTCCAAATAAAGGGTGTAGAGAAGATGAGCGCAGTTTAAGACATCACCATTATAAAAAATTGGGCAGAGGCTTTATAGCATGTGCATATTATATATTTTACAGGTGAAGGGCACAACTTTATAGTGACACGCTTTGACCTTAGGACAGCAACGCACCTTTGGACTGTTGGCCTTTGCTGCAAATACTAACAGGTATGATGCAAAATCAACATGGGGGCACAGGAAAGAGTTTAAATTATTAGGATGCCCCGGATAAATATTGCAATCTATCTTGTCTCGTAGCTAAAATAATGGATCAAAAGCAACAGGAGATTTGAGATATCTGTTCCTACACGGCAATTCTTACGTCACGTAGATGTATCTACATTAACAAATAATAGGTATGTACAGAGGAGGTTATGGAAAGAACTCAATATTTATGTCATTTTAAATTGTCACATTTAAATAGGATCTTTTGTACCTTACTTATTAGATCTTGTTATGGTTTTACCTCGTTGGTGGACCTAGATGGAAGAAGATTGAACTTTGCACAAAGACATATCACGTCTGTTTATCAGCCAATTTTTGGGTCCGGTGTTCCGTAATCTCAAACAGGTAATCTAATGTGAAGTAATAAATAGGTAAAACGATAGTGATGTTACCTACAAACAACTCTGGTCTCACACAGTTATGGGCTTACCAACTGCAGTACCCCAGATCCATGAATATAAAGGTTAGGATATGATATTAATTTACAGAAGAGCCAAGTCTTGTGTTAAATAAGAGGCAAAGATGAGAGAAGGACATACATAGCTCTCTCACCTGCGGGAACGGTTATAAATGGGAAAACATTTCTCTATACTATATGTCTAGAAATTGGAAATCTCACAATAGGGAATACATGACAAAATCTAGGACATGGACAAAGGAAACATTAGTGGTTTAAAAACCCCATATGAGTATATTAGATACTAGCTAGCAACGATGTTGTATAAGCATGTTTAGCGGTAATAATAGGCTCTCCGGAAATATGTACGATGCCAATTCAGATGTTCAATTGTAAATATATGCAGTGTTACAAATGTTTGTATATAGTGTACAAAAGAAGGAAATAGAATGAATAGGAAAACATGATGTGTGTTGGAATATATAATGTAAAATATTAGAAAATATGGTACTCTATCGCAAATATGAAAGGAATTGTAAATAAAATATGTATATGTTTAGAATGTTATTGTATAGTAATGAATGGGGAACAAGGGTGAATTACCAATCATGAGAAAGTGACCATTCCCAGCCCCAATAATGTGTTTATTGTCTTGTGGGATAATGAAGTACAAATAGTATAGATGTAAATGATAGCAATCTATTAGACGCTGATAACTTGTAAAAAAGCAATGAACTAATTGACACAATTTCTCATTTTATAGTCATCACTCATGAGAAATATACAGAATTCCTGAGGAAGGCATTGCCGAAACGCTTTGAATGGAATTTTTTCTGTATACGATCATGGACAACAGTATTGCATCCTATGAATTTTGTATTATCAATGAACCTGTCGGAGTAATCTTAAAAATGTGTATATAAACCAATTCATTGTATATATATATATATATATATATATATATATATATATATATTTTATAAAAGGCAGGAAGTGATTCCCTATTTAATGAAGAAAAAATAATATAAGTGAAAAAGGAGGAAAAAAAAGAATTTAATAAAAAGAAAGTTGAATCAGAAGTATAAGTGTCATTTGAATTAAATTAGTTAAAGATATGCGTCTATATGATGTCTACAAATATGCACAAAGCCCGGTGCTAATTTCGCGATTTTCAAAAACAGTTTTTCCTTGCCAGGGTTTATCCTTTAAGGCAGGGGCCCCTAATCTTCCTAAAACACTTAATTTATTACCATCTGGGAGTTAACAAGATTGACTTTCCTATCCTGTAACACCAATATCAGTTCCCAGGGCTCCTGCTGTCTCACGAGATGTGTTAAAGTGGCGCCAGCCCTGTCCTCCTCTGTGTGCAACCTCTACTGGTGTGGAGTATAAATATATTTTTCTAGTCTGCACCCATCTTCTAATAATTTACTACCAGTGTGATGCCAGTCCTCTAGTCTTTGGGGATGTGAAGGAAGCGCAGTTCTATGTTGAGTAGTTGGTATTCTCTACTAGCCAGGTCTTGGACTAGATGCTTACGGGCACCATATGTGATTTTTAGACAGACCTCTCCGAGCACTACCTTTATTGTGTCCCAGTCATGGGCCCTGCTGCTAGAGCTGCCCCAGTTTTCTCAGAAATAATGAGTGATCTTCTCCCGCACAGTTGCCGCAAACGGTGGTTCTGTGAGCACCTCAGCATGCAAGTGCCACAGCGGAACTGCAGGGCGAGTACATCCCCCTGTCAGGCACACCAGGAGTGAGTAGTGGTCAGATAGGTAATGTGCCAGGTAGGAAACCTCCTGAACTTGTTGAGCCAGACCAGGGGTGACAAGACAGTAGTCCAGTCGACTATACGTCCCCGTGGCCGGAGTCTATCAGGAGAACAGCCTTGAGTCTGGGTGTATCTCTCTCCAGACATCTAGTAGGGTAAAGCCCTGTATAATTTTCTCAATTGCCGGGTCATGTGTGGTTTTGTGTTTCCCAGCGAGGGTTTCCAATCAAGCATCCCATCAAGCACACAATTACAATCGCCCGCCAGTAGCAATTCGGCAGCCAAATAGGGGGCAATAGCCGTTGCACCCCAGCAAAAAAGCATGTTAGGAGCACATACATTTAAGGAGCACACCTCCCAGCCGAGGCCCGTACAGGTAAGAGGTGTGGGGCTGGGCTGGAGGGGATTCGACGGACGACCACAAGGGAAAATTAAATAAATAATGAATGTTCCCTCATTGTCGTCTGTCAAAATCCCTCCCCACCCTGCCCCACTATTCTTAACTGCATGGGATGCAGCTGCTCCCGACCACCCAGGACGCCATCCAAAATAAAAAAATGGCGGGCGCGAGTTATAGTTCACTCTGCAAACTTAACTTAAAACGTAATCTTCTTTATTTATATAAATTCCATTGGGCTGCCCAATGAAATGTACATGAATAAAGAATATTAAAAGAAAAAGTTAACATTATATCAAAATTGGATGGACATTTCTTAATCCATTTGTACTTTTGTTACTGATGTGGGGTGGTGCAATCCACAGTGGGTGGAAGATTTGATTTTGATCAATGTGATCGCCCCTTGGGGACAACAGGGGCAGTGGAAGTGCACACCACGGGAGCTAGGAGCTCATAGTTCATGCTGTAATTTGGGAGGGTGGGCGTATTGCCATATGAGAGGTGCGTCACACACAACTTGGTTGTGTGTTGTGTTGTTCCATTGCTGGGTTGCTCAGTGTGCTCCACACATATTTGTAGCAAATTTGTATGGAGTGATGTAGACAAGTGTTAACAGAGCTAGTCGCATCAATACAATTGTGCCTGGTGAGTACTGGCAGGTTTAAGGATGTGTCTAATGTACTCCATTCTTATATGGGTCTACTCGGTCCACTCAGGAGTGGAGATGCTGTGCCCCAGGAAGCTTAAGAGACACATTTCTTGCAAGGGTCTCAAGGGTTCAGCCAAAAGCAAAGGTCCTATGACTCAGGAAGAATAAAACACACCATTTGTATGAGTTTAAAGGGAGATCCTGTGGACACATCTATTGCAGAGGACACCATTCATGATGTATTGGCATTTGGATAGCACTTTCCTGCTCCTTCTGAGGCATAAAGCACTTTCGGGATGGTTAAGTGAAAAAAGTGGTCCTCCATCTGTTACATAGCTGTTTTAGATTGATCTATGGGGAAGAATGGTGGTGTTGCTTGTGAGAGTTGAAGGGGTGCTCCAAATGTGTTGCAGCAAACAATTGTAGCTGAGCGTAATCATTGTAGTAAGCCTAGAGGTTCACCCACAGGCAGTGAGACACAACACATGGAAATGGATTGAAATTAGGGATGGGCAGAAAACTCCGCTCCGCAGAGCAGATAGAGCCAGTCACCCCAGCTCCCCGGCCCGTTACCTGCTTCTGAAAGCTTTGGCAGTTCGGGCTGGACTGTTCCCATGAGGCACAGGGTCAGACTGATTTGCATATGGCCATGTCTGAACTGGGGTGGCGGAGTGAGCTGAAGAATGGTGATGGATTCAACCCAGATCAGTTGACTGGGGGGTGAGTGTTTGATTTGCTCAAGCGCTCCGTCCATTATCCCCTTTTGTATCACTTTGTTCGCCCTAAGTTGGCAGGGTATGCTCAGACAGGAGTCCCTTGCTCACTTTGCCACTGGATTCAAGCTAGCCTGGCTGATGACGGCTGAAATGCCAGAAACAGGTCCCAGGATGCTTGTTTCCGGTCCAGGGAAGACAGGCACAGAGTCAGACTGATTTGCATAAGGCCATGTCTGAACTGGGGTGGCGGAGTGAGCTGAAGAATGGTGATGGATTAAACCCAGATCAGTTGAATGGGGGTGAGTGTTTGATTTGCTCAAGCGCTCTGTCCATCATCCCCTTTTGTATCGCTTTGTTTGCCCTAAGGTGGCAGGGTATGCTCAGACGTAAGTCCCTTGCTCACTTTGTCACTGGATTCAAGCTAGCCTGGCTGATGAGGGCTGAAATGCCAGAAAGCGGTCCCAGGATGCTTGGTTCTGGTCCAGGGAAGACATGGCTTTGGCAGTTCGGGCTGGACTGTTCCCATGAGGCACAGCGTCAGACTTATTTGCATATGGCCATGTCTGAACTGGGGTGGCGGAGTGAGCTGAAGAATGGTGATGGATTAAACCCAGATCAGTTGACTAGGGGTGAGTGTTTGATTTGCTCAAGCGCTCCGTCCATCATCCCCTTTTGTATCGCTTTGTTCGCCCTAAGTTGGCAGGGTATGCTCAGACGTGAGTCCCTTGCTCACTTTGCCACTGGATTCAAGCTAGCCTGGCTGATGACTGC
>NC_136070.1:558045247-558052747 GCF_964261635.1 Lissotriton helveticus
ATCACTACAGCTGTACCATTTTTGGTAAACACTACATCTGGTTTTCGTAGTTCAGCTTGATTATTCTTAACATGAGCTTCCCTATATGCCATCCAACCACACCTTTTTGCTCTATCAATGAGCAATTCCAGCATTTTATTATGTCTTTTTATCCTAATGTCCTTGGTTTTAGGACATGCGCCTGAAAAATGTGAAGTTGTTTTGCAAACATCATTACAATACCTACATGTAGCAAATGTACAATTTCTTCCCCTAGTGATGGTTTCCCTAGTATATAAAACATTTGCTCTTAACATCAGCGCAGCTATGAACTAATTTTCTTTCATTTTGGGATGCTTGCTGATCCAGAAGTTTGAGGTTGGATTACTTGCTAAGTATTTTATACCATCACCTTGGACAGGGAGATTTGCCCATTTCTCAAATTCTTCCTTTCTCCAATCAAATGTTGCTAACAAATTCAAATCATAACTCAGAAACCTACTGTCTAAAATGTTGAGTTTGTGCGTTTTGATGATGTTATCAATTTTTTCATTCATTACTTCTCCTGCATACATGAATAAATGAGCTATGTACAAACCTGGAGCTGCCCTGAGATACAATAAACTTTTGACTTTATTTACACCTATTGTCGTACATAGTTTTGGTATACTGAGGCCCCCAAATGATCTTTTCAAATATAGGAGCCCATCACATGTGTATGCAGGAAGGTGTAGAAAATGTTTCACATTTAAAGTTTTAGCTCCTGTTCCTGTCATTTCCAATTTAAATGACAGTTTAGGGACCAAGTACCGACACAAAATTTCTATTTTCTGCGTGGACCTAAGTGGTAGATTATCACGTTTATGAACCCAATTAACAAGAACCTCATTCATTTTGTTGTTACTTGTATGGCCAGTGTGTGGATCAAAGTTCAATCCGAGGTATCTCTCACTTTCTCCTGGATGAATGTTTTCAATATTTTCTTTTTCAAACTGCCATGGTTTACAGTTGTTAATCAGGATTTTATCTTTATGGTGACTGATATAAAATCCATGCGTCTTTTTCACATTAAGTTTTAATCCTGTTGTTTTACTGAACTTTCAATGATTTTTAGATTTGTACTCAATCCTTCCCAGGTGCTGCTGAGTGCTGCGATGTCATCGGCAAAGGCTAGAGCAGTGATTTGCTCAATAAGACCATCAGATCCGAATGAAGCCCTTGCCGTTTTTCTGAAGAGCACAGATCAGAGGATCCATGGCAATGTTAAATAGCAGTGGGGATAAAGAGTCACCTTGTTTAACCCCAGATTTCATTGTTATTTCAGGAGTTGCTTCGTTGTCTTTTCCCTTGAAAAATTTTGTTGAGTCAGTGTATAAGTCTTTTATTATCTCTCTGATGTATGATGGAACTCTGTGTCTTGCGAGACTCTGTATAATGTGACCATGTCTGACAGAGTCAAAGGCTTTTGAGATATCTATGAACACTACTGCTAATGAGTGACAGTTTTTTCGTGCCCCTTTTATGATATTTTGCAGAAGAGTCAGATTCTCAAGACAACCTCTCACCTTCATGAAGCCTTTTTGTCTCGTATTCAATTCAACAAAAAATGTCTTTTAGTTCATATTTTTGTGAATAACTTCATGAATACAGTACCGATGGTAATTGGACGCCAATTACTGATTTTTTTAAGTTCACTAACCGGTAAATTCTTGGGTATCAATATTGACCGGTTCTTTTTGATACTTTCTGGTACTCTTCTCATCGATAACCAAGACGATAAAATTCTGAGTAGCAGTCTTCGTTGCCTGCTATGCACTTTATTCAAGTCATTCAGACCAATCTTATCAGGCCCCACTGCTTTCTTTAAATCAGAGTCATCGAAGGCATTAGTTATTTCGAGCACTGTGATTTCTTTGTATACATTTCTAATTTCCCATTCATCCGGTATCCGATCAATCAGCATGAATTTAGGTTTTTTTTTGTTTTCTTTTTCAATTTTGCATTTGTAGTATTGGAAAATGTCATCAGCATTTATTTGGGAAGTGGCATCTTCTGCCCCATCAGTGATAATCCTGGCAATTTTCTTTTTGTCTTTTTTAATCATTGCCTTATATTCTTTATAGCTGCCCTTTGCTTTTGCATAATTTTTCTTGTGTGTTCGATTAAGCCTTCCATTTTTCTTCTCTTTTTTTGTTATCTTGATTTCCACTGAGGCCTTCTGGTGCTCATCTTGAGCAGAGTTCATAGGCTCATTATTGAGTTCACTTGCTGGTTCACTATGATTTACTGGTACAGGACTTATATCAGTGGTGTTTTCTGAGATATAAGTCTCTATCTCATCCATCAGATCTATAGCAGCATCGTGTTGCTCTATGTTTTGGGTGTACTTCTTGACTTCTGTGATTCTATCATCCAGCTCATCAAAGTTCTTGATTTTTTGCGCACGTTTGCGATTGATAAAGTCTCTGCTATTGTTACTTCCACTGTAACCTCTGGTTCAGCGCAAGAGTCATTTTCAGAAACATTTGATGCTTGCAGTACGTTTGCTGATTTTTTACTCTATCTCTTCTATCTCTTTTTTCTGCAATTTGTTGTCTGTTTTTATTGTCAAAATGTGGAACCATTAGCGCATTAATATTTCTCTTGTTTTCATACACTCTATCCAATTGTGCTAATGGCAGTATTTCTTCCTGTGACCACAATTTTGACGGTTGGCTGCTTGCTAGAGCTGCCAGTCTAGCCTCATTTTGCGCTCTTGGATGAGCATGCTGAGCATGTTGTGAAACACCAATCTTTGTTCCAAATCTGAGGTCACAGAAGCTGCACAGGAATGGCAGCTCTCCTTGTTGAGGTCTTCGTTTACATTTGGCATAATGGCGTGCAATACTGTGGTATTCGGGTTCTTTGTCACATTTTGAGCAATACGTTTTGAGATAGAAGCCTCTGTGCTTGTAGGAGACATGTTTTCTCAATTCTTTAAAAGTTCCCAATATGTCTCCACACAAGTCACATTTATAGTTTTCGTTTGAGTATTTTCAATAAGTGACTTTTTTTGTATAGTCACTTTTCTTTCTTATTACATCTTTGCTGACCTCGTACACATCGGGAAGATTTTCAAAGTTTGTTGTACCAATGTCATTCTTGGCTGAGGAGGCCACAAACTCGATGAATTCGCTGAGGTCTACTGTTGTGTCTTCTTCTGCTACGGAGGGTGAACTAGGGCCTATATCGTGATCTGAATCGTGGTTGCTTGTTGCATTGTTTGAAGCGGGTGCTGGTTTGTCAAATTCGGTGAGGAGGTTAAGGATTTCTGGAAAAGACAGCACCTCCTTACGCTATCTTGAGGGTTTTTTTATTCTCCAGGACCTACCCCATCTGGAATTGGGTTAATTTGCTTCGCCATTTCTCACTATCACGCTCGCCGCCGTGATAGAACCTTGTTTGGCCTGTCTCTATAGACTTCTGTACGCAGAGGCTAGCACTATAGAGGCAGTTACCAGTGGGACCACTGGGAGGTAAAGGCCACTACAACTGAGAATAGGTTAAGAGCGTCATAGTTACTCCCGCCGTTTACCCGCGCTTCATTGAATTTCTTCACTTTGACATTCAGAGCACTGGGCTGAAATCACATCACGTCAACACTCACCTCGGGCCTTCGCAATGCTTTGTTTTAATTAAACAGTCGGATTCCCCTGGTTCGCACCAGTTCTAAGTCAGCTGCTATTTGCCGGCCGAGGCAGAACGCCGGCCCAGCGCCCCCAGGGAGGGTGCACGGGGTGAGGCGACCACCGCAGCTGGGGCGATCCACAGGAAGGGCCCAGCTCGCGTCCAGAGTCGCCGCCGCCCCGGAGGGAGGCGCCTCGTCTAGCGGCGGCGCACTCCCAGCCCCGCTTCACGCCCCAGCCCGACCGACCCAGCCCTTAGAGCTAATCCTTATCCCGAAGTTACGGATCTGATTTGCCGACTTCCCTTACCTACATTGTTCCAACATGCCAGAGGCTGTTCACCTTGGAGACCTGCGGCCCTGCAACCCGGCGCAAGATTTACACCATCTCCCCTGGATTTTCAAGGACCAGCGAGAGCTCACCAGACGCCGCCGGGCCCCTCTCTCAGGGTGAACCAATTCCAGGGCGCCCTGCCCTTCACAAAGCAACAAGAACTCTCCCTGGGGCTCCTGCCGGCTTCACCGGGATTGTTTGCGTTACCGCACTGGACGCCGCGAGGGCCCCGTCTCCGCCACTCCGGGTTCGGAGATCTGAACCCGACTCCCTTTCGATCGGCCGAGGGCAACGGAGGCCATCGCCCACCTTTTAGGACTGACTAACCAATGTTCAACCGCTGTTCATATGGAACCCTCCTCCACTTCGGCCTTCAAAGTTCTCGTTTGAATATTTGCTACTACCACCAAGATCTGAACCTGCGGCGGCTCCAACCGGGCCCTCGCCCCGGCTTCCTTGCGCACCGCAGCAGCCCTCCTGCATGTCGCGGCTTAGCCCCCGCGGCTCTCAGCGCCGGCGACGGCCGGGTATGGGCCTGACGCTCCAGCGCAAATCATTTTCAGGGCTAGTTGATTCGGCAGGTGATTTGTTACACACTCCTTAGCGGATTCCGACTTCCATGGCCACTGTCCTGCTGTCTATATCAACCAACACCTTTTCTGCGGTCTGATGAGCGTCGGCATCGGGCGCCTTAACCAGGCGTTCGGTTCATCCCGAAGCCAGTTCTGCTTACCAAAAGTGGCCCACTAGGCACTCGCATTCCATGCCCGGCTCCACGCCAGCGAGCCGGGCTTCTTACCCATTTTAAGTTTGAGAATAAGTTGAGATCGTTTCGGCCCCAAGACCTCTAATCATTCGCTTTACCAGATAAAACTGGGGGCTCCGAGCGCCAGCTATCCTGAAGGAAACTTCGGAGGGAACCAGCTACTAGATGGTTCGATTAGTCTTTCGCCCCTATACCCAGGTCGGACGACCGATTTGCACGCCAGGACCGCTACGGACTTCCACCAGAGTTCCTCTGGCTTCGCCCTGCCCAGGCATAGTTTACCATCTTTCGGGTCCTATCACGCACGCTCATGCTCCACCTCCCCGACAGAGCAGGCGAGACGGGCCGGTGGCCCACCCGTCGCTGGAAGCACGGCGGGACCCCACCTCAGCCGGTGCACGACAGCCCTCACCTTCATTGCGCCACAGGGTTTCGCTCGGCCCTCCGACTCGCGCACGTGTTAGACTCCTTGATCCGTGTTTCAAGACAGGTCAGGTGGGTAACCGACATTGCCGCAGACCCCTGGCGCATAATGTGGGCCTCCACCCCTGGCGGTGCGACGCGGTCGGGGCGCACTGACAACAGTCCGCCCCAGTCGACAGTCGCGCCGGGAGCAGTCCCCACCTTCAACCGCCCGGCACGCCCCGAGGGGCGGCCGGGAACGGGTGCCCGGGAGAGGTCGCAGAGGCCGTTGAATCTCCCTCGGCCCCGCAGACATAGCGAAGCTGCTGCCCGTGGTGCTGTAACACCCTCCGCCGGAGAGGAGGGCCACCTGCCAACCCGAAGCCTTCCCAGCTGACCCGGAGCCGGTCTCGGCGCACCGCCGCGGAGGAAATGCATCCTGCAGGGGCCGGGTAGAGCCCGGACGCCGGTCCCGCGGAGGGGATCTGGAACTCCCGGGCCACTGACCTTCCCGCCGTGTTGAATCCTCCGGGCAGACTGCATGGACCCCACCCGTTTACCTCCTGACGGTTTCACGCCCTCTTGAACTCTCTCTTCAAAGTTCTTTTCGCCTGATCTGAGGTCGTAGTCGGAAGAATAACACAGGAGTGTCAAGGGGGTTGACGGGGAAGGCCAGGCCCCTGCCGGAGCAGGGTCCTGGCGTCCCGGCAGAGCGTGCCCTCTTTCCCCAGATCGGATCTGGAGGGGTTTCGCCCTCCTTGGGAAGCCGGCCGCGGATGTAGGCACCTGAGGCGCGTGCGTGTGTGGCAGCCAGTGGGACACCACAGGCAGCCAGGTGCCCTGGGGAGGACCGGTCGCCAGACCTCTTCTCGGGGGCTAGGCGCGCCGGCGGCGTACCTCCATGGCAGGACCCGGCGAGGGACCCTGCCACGGGCGATCTGACCTTGTGGAGGGACGAAGGGGAAGCGGAGCTAACCCTGCGACTGCCCCAGCTGCGTCCTGGGGAAGCCACAGGGCGATTGACGATCGAGTGACCCTCAGACAGGCATAGCCCCGGGAGGAACCCGGGGCCGAAAGGTACGTTCGAAGTGTCGATGATCAATGTGTACTGCAATTCACACTAATTCTCGCAGCTAGCTGCGTTCTTCATCGATGCACGAGCCGAGTGATCCACCGCCAAGAGTCACAGGCAACTTTTTGAAAACGTTTGCTCACCTGCAGGTGCAGGAGAGGCGGGAGGAAGGTAACGTCGTCCGTCCGCCGCCCGTGCGACGAGACGGCCCTGGCGCCCCATTCAAGGCTTCCCCTCTGGGAGTCAGACTGCACCGTTGGGAGAAAAAAAACATTACCAGGCGCTCAGCCCGGGAGTCCACATGAGGGAGGGGGTTCCTGGAGCAACGGGAGCAGGCATCCCCGCAACAGCTGGTCCATCCCTGGGTAACCAGGGAGGGACCGCACGAGTCTTCAGACCCCTTGGCCCGGCCGCACGGGACTAGGTCGAACCGGGTACCTGGCAACGAGGGAGGGTCGCCCCACCTGCACGTCAGCCGTCCGTCTCTAGGCAGCCCGAGCCATGCCAGCGGGCTGGCGATCAGCCCAACACCACCCTCGCCCGGGTCGGAGGCGCCAGAAGGGAAGAGCCAGGCGGCTCCCCATCCCACCCACCGAGAGAAGCCGGGGTCCACTCGCAGGCCCTCGGCCCCTTCTCTTCCAGGCCGCTGCCGTGCGTGAAGGGCCGCTCCTCGGTCACCTGGAACCCGATCAGGCCGGGACTCGGGCGCGGGAGAGCCCAGCCGGTGCCAGGGCCTTTTCGAGGGAGGGGTGGTACCAGCCCGGGGAGGCACTGCCATTCGGTTTCCCCCCACCTCTGGGGGGGGTCGTGCCGGGTGAGCTTGGGTTCCGTCTCGGATAGGGACAGGGGCCCCGTCCTTGCGCGTTGGTCGGGCCCTCCCCGGGGGGAAGAGGCCCGCCGAAGTCCCGGTCCTCACCCAAGCGCCCATGCGGCGGTGGACCGCTCCGCCGGCCGGGGCGCGCCCGGTTCGGGCCCTGTGCCTACGGTGCGTGCTTGCAGAAGGCGGCCGAGGGCTTCTGGCTAGCGCTGTCGGTCGCTCGGGCCGCTCCGCCGTTAATGATCCTTCCTCAGGTTCACCTATGGAAACCTTGGGCCAGATGTAGGTGGCCGTTTCAGGCCATTTACCGACCGGTAACGGCCGATTTTGGCCGTTACCGATCGGTAAATGGGTGACAGGTATGTAGAGGGCATTTTTTTACTGATTCGGTAAAATTACCGAATCGGTAATTTTACCGATTCGGTAAAATAAAAATTCGGTAAATTTACCGAATCTGAGGCACCCA